>NW_016924392.1:0-1190 GCF_001483705.2 Eufriesea mexicana
ACTTCTTTCCAGCAACGCACAGTACAGGGTGTTGAAATTGAAGTCTAATTAACGGGGATAAATCTTATAGTCGATTGACTGTTTAGGAATAGGAGTTTAGGTGGTTGCGAAGGTAGTGATTAATTGGAGATCTTTGTTGAGTTTAGTTTCTGGGAGTTGGAAAGCCTTGTTGTGGAATAATGAGATGAGAGATGCACAGGGTGTCTGAAAAAGAAGTGTAATAATAACTTGTAATCCTATGGTCACATAATTATTTGCAAATTGAATTCCGTTTGTTAATTACTTGTAATGGTTCTTGTTGAATAGTAGAATAGAAGATATACAAGGTGTTTCAAAGAAAATTTAATCAACGTAGATCACAAATAATAGTGATCATTTTAGCATAGGAGTTTAGTTGATTATGAAGTGTCAAGGCGGTAAATCAAGTTTGGAATGTAAAAATTGTTAACTGTTATTCTGAAATAGTAGAGCGACGGATATACAGGGTGTTCTAAGAAAACAGAATTCTAATTAGCGTTCGTTCATTCATCGATTAATTGTTTGAAAATAGGGTTTAGCTATTTACGAGGTGAGAAGGTAGTAATTAATTGGAGTTCTTCCACTGAGTTTGGAACTCCGAGAATTGGTTCGTATGTTGTTGTGTAGTAGTACAATGAGCAATCTATAGGGTGTTTGTAAAATAGCGTCCTAGTAGTGGAACATAATCAACAAATGTATAAATTTTATCAGTCGATCGATGCTTCAAAAATAGGAGTTTGGCTACTCGTGGAGGTTAGAATTCTGTAACAATTGAATTCTCCAACTCACAAGGAAGGTGCAAGTCCTTCGGATGATTGATTTAGTTGAAACTTTGCAGGTTTATAGATTTAGTCATCCGGTTTAAAAAAATGTACCATTATAAGAGCCACTACTCGATATGTTTGTTGATATTTGATATTAGTTTGTGAGATATTTATGATTAAAGCTTTATTATTCTTGACTAGAGATTTCTTCCGAATAAATCGATAGCTGTCAAGTGGCATTCTGGCCTAACGCCAATATCCGAAAATTGCCACCAGTGTGAGAATTTTCGGATATCGCCATTAACTCCTTGACTATGACAGATTTTGACACGCAACGGCCGTACAATACGGCAGGAATTCAGTTACGATGTGCGCCATTTTTGTGAAAACAAGCGCCCTCCGTGTCAG
>NW_016924393.1:0-371 GCF_001483705.2 Eufriesea mexicana
GTATGGGAGTATGTATGGATGTGTGGAAGTACGTAAGGGTGAATGTATGGATGGATGGATGTATGGAAGGATGGTTGTATGCAAGGATGGTTGTATTGATGGATGGATGTATGGACGGATGGCTGTGTCGATATATGCATGTATTGATGGATAGATGTATGGATGGACGTATGTACGTATGTATGTATGTATGTATGGATGTATATATGTGAGGATGTATGGATGGATGGATGTATGGTTAGATGGATTTATGGTTGGGTGGATGGATGGATGGATGTATGGATGCGTGTATGGAAGGGCGTGTGTAAGGATGTATGTGCGGGTGGATGTATGGATGTATGTGTGGATGTATGCGCGGATGTGTCTATGCA
>NW_016924394.1:0-218 GCF_001483705.2 Eufriesea mexicana
GCATATATAAGGAGGAAGAATACTATTGTCGTGCTATTGCCATTGCAGTGCTATATAATCTGGATGGGAAATTTAATTTTATTGAAATTTGCGGACAATATCGTGGTGAGCAGACCTCCTTGCATATATAGGTGGGAAGAATACTATTGGCGTGCTATAGCCACTGCAGTGACATATAATCTGGATGGAAAATCCAATTTTATTGCCATTTTCAACTA
>NW_016924395.1:0-505 GCF_001483705.2 Eufriesea mexicana
AATTCAATTTTAATGACATTTTCGACTAATATCCTGGTGAGCTAACTTTCGTGCATAAATAAGGAGCAAAGATTCTATTGGCGTGCTGTAGCCGTTGCATTGCTATAGAAACAGGCTGTAAAATTCAATTTTATTGTTATTTTCGACTAATATCGTGGTGAGCTAACTCCCTTGTATACGGTAGGAGGAAGAATTCTATTGGTCTAACATAGCCATTGCAATGCTATAGAATCTGGCTGGAAAATTCAATTTTATAGACATTTTCGACTAATATCGTGGTGAGCTAATTTTCTTGCATAAATAAGGAGGAAAGATTCTATAAGGAAAGATTCTATTGGCATGCTATAGCCATTGCAATGCTACAGAATCTGGCTCGAAAATTAAATTTTAATGACATTTTCGACAAATTTCGTGGTGAGCTAACTCCCATGTATACGTAAGCGGGAAGAATTCCATTGGCCTACTATAGCCATTGCAATGCTACAGAATCTTTCTCGAAAATTCA
>NW_016924396.1:0-400 GCF_001483705.2 Eufriesea mexicana
CTTCTTTGTTATACACGGCTTTTCGGTGGATTTCTGCTCCCTATATTGCTCTACAATAATCTGCTCGTCGATGGGGAGGCAAGTAACTGCGGTCTCGGCGCAATAGGTTTATTTAGGGTACGTTTGGCTACATTCTGATGGGGAGGCAAGTAACTGCGGTCTCGGCGCAATAGGTTTATTTAGGGTACGTTTGGCTACGTTACGCTTATTTGGGTTAGGCTTGGATTGATTTGACTCTCGCGGTATACACTGCAATTTGGTGGATTCCTGCGACATACCGTGCTCTACTATGCTCCGTTTGGCCATGGGGAGCCCAGCAATACACATCGCGGCAAGATGTGTTCTGTTAGGTTATGTGTGGCTTTGTTCTGTTGGCTTGCTTTAGGCTCGGGTAGCTTAG
>NW_016924397.1:0-528 GCF_001483705.2 Eufriesea mexicana
AGCTAGGCGTATAGATCTACTGACGCCTTCAATCCAATGGCAATAGCAGTCATCTACTTGCCAGAGGATAGGTCTATTCAAAATATATAATCCGTTATAGCTTGGTGAGTAGATCGCCTATCGCCTTCAATTCAATGGCAACATCTACTTGCCAGAGAATTGGTCTATTCAAAATCTATAACCTGTTATAGCTTGGTGAATAGATCGCCTAACGCCTACAATCCAATGGCAAGTACAGCCATCTACTTGCCAGAGAATAGGTTTATTCAAAATATTTAATGTGTTATAGCGTGGCGAATAGGTTGTCTATCGCTTTCATCCAATGGCTATTACAGCTATCTACTAGCCCAGGAGGAGGTCTATTCAAAATCTATAACCTGTTATAGCATTGTGAATAGATGGCATAAAGCCTTCAATCCAGTGGCAAGTACAGTCATCTACTTGCCAGAGAATAGGTCTCTTCAAAGTCTATGATCCGTTATAGCTTGGTGAATAGATCGCCTAACGCCATCAATTCCATGGCAAGTA
>NW_016924398.1:0-12613 GCF_001483705.2 Eufriesea mexicana
GGTTATTTAAGGGTATAAATCGTGAACCGAATAAGGGAAATTTACGACACGCGTAAAGGGAAATAGGTCGATAGGTGGATGGGTGTTGCTATTCTATTTTATTTGACAGGCATAGGAATTCCGATGAATAATAAACGATACGCAGGCGTAACATCGGCGTGTAATTCATAATGCATAATGCACGCTGATTTTCCTCCTCAGGTTCTTCGGCGTGTGGCGTCCTGCATGGAGTACTCCCATCATCCAAGGATCACCATCAATGTAATATGACTTGGAAAATACTCCGCTTAAAGTTTACATGCACTGAATTCCAGCAATTCCATAGCTCCTTCCCCTCACGCGATACTATTTCCTCTTCACCAACTCCTTATGCAATGTGATGGCGAAAAGTCCTGAACGAACCGATAAAAATTTCTTTATTTAAATTAGAGTCGTTACCTTTACATTAAAAATTTGCTCCTAAAGGGCGCATAGGTTAAGGGATGTTATCATGTATTGATGCATCGTTAGAGCAATTGATGCTTCTTTTGCGATGTCTAGAAGTTCCAAACTCAATCTAGAAATAAGTGGACTTACTTATCGCAAGGTAAAACAGATATTTCAGAAAACTTTATAATCCACTTTGGAAAAGTTTGGGAAAGGAAGAATAGTATATTATTGTGTAGAATAGGAGTAGATATTTTGAAAAATTAGACATGGAGAACACACGTATCACTCATACTCTTTAAGCAAGGAGTAGACGAATATTGTGCAATTATATTCAATAGTCTTCATCCGTTAAGGAACTGAATTACGAACTTGAAAGGTATCTTCAATATAAAAGTTGGAAATAACCCTGAATATTAGTCAATGGTGAAATTGACAAAGAAAGGAGATACAAATGGACTAATATTTTCAATCTTTTCCCACAAAGGATCTTCGTTATGTATCGACAGATATCATTCGCAGCAACGTTCTTTACACTTAATGCTGGATAACGACGAATTGTAGATCAGCCGTTTAGAAGAGTAATTTCGATATTAAGAAGATTAATTCAAAATTTCCTCTCCTCCAATAGGTATTCCGTTTTTACTAATCAGTCCCAAGATCGTCGACTATCCTAGATACGTAATTTTTTCCAATAAAAGGACGATTCTTTTTCCGATTCTTTGCAATAAACCCCATCATAAATTTTATATAATGACGAACTTTAAATTAGTCATTTCTAGCATGGTAATTTCAATATTAAAAGGACTAATCCAAAATTTCTCCCGTAAGAAGTGGGTTCCTGTTCGGCTCCTGGCATTCTATATAAACTACTCTATTAAATATTTATCGACTACTCTCGTTATTCATATTTTCCCATAAAAGGTCTGTATTCCTTACCCTTTATTTCGAGTATTGACGAATTATGAATCTGTAATATCTAGGATAGTGTAGGACACCATTTCAGAAAGAAACCACGAATCTGCGATTGCCAACAAGGACAAGTTATGGACCGACCAATATTTTCTAGAGGCAAATGGAAAAGTTATTTTGAGGTCACAAAATTAAGTTCCGTGCTCCCAATGGGGATGTGAAATGCAGGTTGGGAAAAGCATAAGGCATCGTCATCGGCGAAAATGACAGCGTTTTTAGAAATAAATTGTGACCGGCACGAAGGCGAGTCGCTTGGTATTCGAAAAAGGGATAAATTAGAGTGATTCGTTGTCTGTTTTCGTTTCGTTGCCTGGTGCCATTTCCTTCGTTAAAACAGTTTCATAAATTTTGAGATGGTGTTACTGCGTTATTGCTGTTTTGTCTAATTTTGGTGGCGCAAAGCCAGCTTTCGCCACCCTACAATTTAGTAATTTAGTAATATAGTAATTTAGTAATTTAGAAATTTAATAATTTCATCATCAAGAATACTAATTCCGAATGTTGGAAAAATGTGCTGAATGAAAATTCTGGGAGATTGATCATATTACTGTATTGGAAGGAAAATCTGATTATTAAGTAATATGAAATAATTAATTAAAGGCTTGTGAATGGACGCTTACTCCACAGTGCGTTTAGCATTAAATGGAGACATATTTCATTCGTGTACATATAAGGAATTTGAGGAAATAAGTTTCTCTTTTTATTATTATTAGGTAGAAGTATGTGGAAAGTAAAATATCATGGAAGATAAGGAGGGTAACAGGAATGTTACTATTGACACGGTAGAATCTCACAATTTTAATTCTTATAGGTATTGAAAAAATTTGGAATATGTATGGTAGGTTATAAATAGTTCACTATTTAACTTTATCTTTCCACTTTTTGTTATAACGTCTCTTGTCATAGAAGTTTAATGAAGGTACCATTAATTAGGGTATTGCTTCCTTTTGATATTCGTTACGTAATTATTACAGTATTATTACGAAGGTTTCGTATCCTCCAACCTTCCATTCTAATTTTCTTATAAAACAGCGTAATTTTTCACGCTTTGGAGCAAGCATGACACTTAGAAATCAGTAAAGATGATTTAGAGGCTAGAAAAGCTGGCTTTCAATATTTTATCATAATTGAACGTAATGCTGTAACCAAACACGGTACGTATGAAAAATATTAAAACATAACACTGTCTGAACAAAACTCAAAATTAACAATTCCAGAAGCAATTACTGGGACTAGTCGTTCCAACCATTTGCATACACGATAAAGTCGTGCTGCACCAGTCACAGTAGAGAATAATAACTGTAATAGTAGTGATTCCCGAGAAACTGCTCCTTGACTCAGAATAATTGAGACGACGAACATTCGAAGTCCACGGAAAGAAATGGCCGTGCAAGTACTAGGGAATAAGCGTTGCAGCAGAAACTCTGGTGAATGGTTCCGTCAAGCCCGGCACGAACGTATTTATTTGGATCAGCCGAACGTATTCCGGTCACTCATATTTCTTCCAATCACGGGCGCATTCGCGCCTTCTTCCCACGATGAGGGAAATTAATAGTAGACACGACGTTTCGTTTGAAGATTGCTGGAACCAGGCGTCTGTTGGTGCTTTGTCTAAAGGCAAAGTCCGCTATGTCGTAGAGTCGAACACGCTCGACGGAAACCATGCTTCTCGCACTCACGCAAAAGGTAATAGGGCAAAATAACCTGAGCAACGCTGTTACGGAGCACCATGACCTATTGCTGGTCGTCGGCTTGCGTCGTATATATTAGGCTCGTCGTCTACAATCGGAAAACGTCAGTTCGTTAGCGCTCGCCATGCGTTCTACCGCAACGACATTACTATATTCCTACGTTGTAAACATGGTATTTGCAACTATTGCATTTCCATAGATATTACTGGATGTCTAGCATCATGTTTCTATGTTCAATGGATTTCCATTGCATGCAACCAAGTACAAACGCGAATCTACGCTTCCTTTGCCTTTGAGCGGTTATAACTTTGCGAGGAGAGGTCCGAGAATACCGCTTGCGGGCTCTATATAAATGGTAAAGCCATACACTTGCGTCCTTCGATCGAAGCATCGCTTGGATATTTTTGTGGTTGAAGGCGGAGACGTGATTTCGGTTAAATGGTTGGGGAATCCTTAAGAATAGTGTTTCGTCCAGAAATTCGTTCCTGGGCTCCTAATTGGTGAAAATTAGACCACTGTAGTGACCCCAAGGAATTTAGTATACGATTTTTGACTGCTAGGTGATTTCTTTCCGAATAAATTATTCAATGAAACTCCGAACCTGTTCACGATTACTTTAAACACAAGATGGTATTTTACTTGTTCTTATTCAGAATGACTGGAGCAGGTTAATTGAATTGCATCCTGTGTATATTCTGCCATATGAGTATGTTAATTGGTAACATATCGATGGTATACTCTTCATTCAGACTGGAATCACTTGGAAACGAAAAATGGCGCTTTAACATTCATGGCGTGACTTCAGTGGTTCTATAAACAGTAATTGTACGTAATTCAAAAGAGATATTTTTCTGTTGAAACTACCTGTGGTCCAATTTTTACAAATTTTCAGTGAGAAGCTGCCTCTCCATTCTTCAGTAATACAGCGTCAATACAAATTCAATCCCGGGCTACGAAAGTAAATCTCACGATGGTACGCGAACGATATACATAGTAGCGCATGGCGCTAACAGCTTACACTACGATAACGAGTCTACATTGTCGTGAGTTTCTCATCCTAAATCTCATAAATATCAATTGAACTCGTATTAGTCTGAAATTATATGGAGCGCATACTAACGCTCGCGGAATTTGTATAAATCTTATATATTGACAAAATATAATTTAAAATAAAATGTGTACATAGGTTGGCAGTTAAAGTTCAGTAACATCAGTATGCTTAGTTTCTTGTGAATATATCAGTGTGTATGGACTTAATCGAGTGCTGTAGAAAATTAGCGTTAACTCGTATACTAAACCTGCCAAAGTTCATGTCCAAAACCATTTCCAAACCCTTTCCATGAAATTCCACATTGAATCGATCGTTGTCTTGGTCACATGATCACGTGATATTGATTCCAGTATACGTTTAATTAACTTTCCTATATCATTCCAAATCCTTCTTGCCTTTCCTCGTACGTAGGTCAACTAGCCAGTGTTAGGTTTAGCGTTAAACATCAGAAGACGATGCGTGGAATGTCGGAATTAAACAGTTCCACGCATTAACCACTTCCCTACGCCTCGTGCCCTGCTTTAAAGAATTTCGCCGAATTTTCTGTGTGAAATCTTCGGAACGTCATTGAAACACTGAGGGCAAAGTGTTGAATATGCACTCGGTCAATGAATCTCGTTCCACGGTCAAATTGCTGTTCCTCCGCGACTCCTTGCCAGTGTTGATGCTAACTGGCGCCAAACGGAAGTATATAAAGCGCGCTTCCGATTGTCTTGACGACAATGTATAATATTAGCTGCGTCGTGCTGCTGGCATATTAACATTCTCCTGATAAACGGGCGAGCGAAAGAGTATACACGGCTTCGCGGATTTGGTTCGAATGCATTTGGCACTCGTTCGAGTCGGAAAGACAAGAAACAAAACAGATGCCTCAACGGTAAGGAATACCAGAACTGGCTACAGGTTCGATCTCGGGGAGCCATCGGTAAGATCTTCCTTGTGTTGAAGTTTCCACCGGTGATCTCTCACTTGATATTCTTGGAAGTTCTTTGCATTCACTTCCGACCTATCATACATGGTTGCTTGTTATGGGAAGGCTTGTTTATACACATGGCTTGGATTTATAGCCGGATTCGTGGTACTCTGTAATATTGCTAAATGCCTTGAAGTGTGATGCAATTCCTTATTATAGTTAACGTTGGCTGGTGGACTGAATTTGCTGTTTAAATTGCTATTTCACTGTACTTCCATTATTCGGAACAAATAACTTGGAATATTTGTTAACTATACAGTTTAGTACTATTTGATAGGCGGCATTAATTATACCTCAATGTCGTAGCCTTTATTAAGGTCTAGTCTAGTTATTTATTGCTTTATCTACACGGGAATAACCGATCTGAAAAGTTACAAGTAAACTAATACAGTGAGGCACAATGTTACCGGTAACACAGAAAAGTGAATATAAAACACGGAAATAAGGATAAAGATAAAAATACACAAATATATAAGGAAAAAAGAATTTTTCTGAGACGTGTGATATAACAGCTCTTTTAGAGAGTGAAGGTATTTTCTAAATATATATAACGTACAGTAGGTATTGTTAACATTAATAATCATTATATTAATAACTGAGTGGTATGCAAGACGGTTTTTTGCCTTTGTACATGAAGAAAGCAATATCGTCTTGAATAGAAGGTTGGAACATTGATTGAAGATTTTCCCAATACATCAGAACAATTTACAAGGCTATACAGCCCCTTATAAACAAAAAGAATGGCATATATTTCCCTCGTTTCTTCTAACGAGGCTAAAATGAGTGGTGTTTGTATGAATTCTCAGTTATGACGCCAAACCAACTTGGACTGTCCAATATGCCGTGAAGCCAAATGTAATAACAGCTATCGTAGTTTTCCTAAGGAGCTAGTGTGCAATTCAAAGTAAGGTGCCCAGATTCGTAGAATTCTTTGTTAGATAGCTCGGAATACAGTTAAATCTGTTGCTTTGACTTATGTCCTCAATTAAATTGATTTTACTTTTGTATACTCATTCAATGCTTTGTTATACTGAATTAGATAGCCTAGTTGTACTCCATTCCTTTTTTAAAGAGTATTATACTGTCACATGGAACATAACTATTCTTTCCTTAAGGATTATGGCTTATTGACTAAATTTTCCGATTTTCGGGTGGAATTGATAATAACAACAAGATTTTAAGAATTTCTGCATTTTCAGGGACATATTGGAAACATTATGACACTTACTTTATCACAAGGAAGCATAGAAATTGAATGCTCTACAACGTTGCCTCGTTTTTACACATCCACATAATATATAAACCTTATAATGCAACTATCAGTATTATATCATTATAATATAGCTTCAACTGGATTAAAATCTATTCGTATAATCCCTAATGTATGTATATAAATATGAAAATATTAACAATTTAGGGAATAATAATTTTCCAAAGTATCCATATAGCACCAGTTCAAATTCTTACCAGCTTTATGAAGAACGTACGTTTATTTTCGCACAGTATTTGAACGAACGTAGAATATTCTTCAATAACACACATTCCGCTATAATTATCATGATCGACAATAGGTTCTCTAACATAAAGTACGATCCTCTATAGGAATTTCATGGAATAGTGGCACTGTGGAATGTGCGATTACTGGCAGATACCTCGTTCAGTTTAATTCGTATACCGGTTAAAAAGAGTTTATTCCATTTGCTTTGAATTGTCATAATTGTAATTTATTCCTTTGTCTTTTATTAAAGTATTGTACATTGATGCAGAAGGGTAAGCTTTTGGAAGAGGAAACTATGAAGGCCGTGCAAAAGATCGCTTCGAAATGCATTTCCTTCGCTTGGAAATGAATTACGAGTGTGCAGGCTCTCCGAATTAAATAAGATTGCGACCACTAGCTACTTAAAAATCGTCGGGCATGTCACACCAGCAATATGATATAAACAATCTTTAACTGAAATTTTAATTGGAACGCTTGGTAATTAATTTTGTGTGGCCCATGCCGTATATTGTATCATTGGACGTAAGTGAAGCGAATTATTGCTATAGCTTATTTATGAAAATAACCATAGAAAACTAATAATGGTTACCGTTAAAACACTTGAGTGCAATAATTGAAGCAATAGATAAAGGTGAAAAATGTTTCTTCTGTTGCTGATATTAGAACTTCGAGAATGAAATGGAATACATTTCAGGAAGAAAATTTGCGATTTTACTTGTATGGTTCTGTTTGGACGTGGGCAAACTTGGAATAAACTATAATTGTTTCCGAAAATTACTCTTAATGTGTGTAACAATGTGCAGTAACGTACAGTTAATTGAGAGGTGTGAGGACTACGATAAAATTGAAGAACCCGAGTCTGAAGTGAGTATTCCCAGACGAAGTAATATGGATACATTAGCAGTGGTAAAGATTATTCGTATGCAAAGCGTACCAACCAATAGATTGCTCTGCCAAACGAAACATTCAGGGCGACGGATAATCAGCAAGTAATTTCCATAGAATTATCAGGGCAATAATATAAAGACAATGTCAACCATGAGAGTAATGTCCACAAATTGAAACCCAAGAGTGGTCCATCCTGAATTCGAGAAAGGTGATCTCATGTTACCCGCAATGTTAACATGCTAGCTTAGCTTAAGCGATGACCATATGATATTAACTGAAATAGAGGCAACTTCACACGAAATAAAGAAGCAAAGGCACTCGTGATTTTATATTTTCGTTTCACAATAAATGGCAACGCCCTTAATATATAACTATATACAAGAAGAGTTTCGAGTTGAAACGTGATCATCGCAAGAATTTTTTGAAGCGCATATGGTTAATAACCATAAACGTTACACTCAAGGCCACATCGTGCCGAGAGGACCATCATTGGAGATCGAAGAGCGAGGATCGTGAGACGAGTATAGAGTGATCGGCACGCGAGCGGTACCAAGCTTCTTCCCTCGCCACTATGGCTTCCACATACATTTTGGTTCGGTCGGAAACTGTGCACTCGGAAACGGGACGCGTCATCTCGGCCTTTAGACGCGGGCTTGGCGCTGGAGAAGAAGATATACGGATCTTGCGACATTGTCATAATATGGTTATAGTTCGTCAATCATTGGATCACAGTCATGCTGCAGGTTCTTACACTTATGAGTTACAAGTCCTTTATTGGATTTCTCTTGGGCTATAGATTCTTACATCTAATGAGTGAGGTACAGTTAATGTGGCGTGCAATACTTACCCGTAAATGGTAGCAGTCGACACAAATGCAATCAGGCTGCGCTCAAATTTCATGATGCGTGTGATACTTCTAAAGTAAAGCTATTCGGTGCGGATCGGTACCAGTAGTAAAACATTGCAACAAAAAATCTAAACTATTCCCAATATTCGCTGAAACTCTAGTCAAATTGCCCGCAATCGCATAAAATTTGTGATATTAATAAAACAAATATCCTGTGCTGTTATAAAGCAGTAGTAAATCTTCGCCAAAGAATCGCGTTTTCTAAATATTCGCTGGAACAGCGATCCAGTTCCACTGCAATTGGTGGAAATCTATGACACAACTAAAATAGTGTTATTTTGTGCAGTTCTGAAGCAGCAAAGAACACCACCGCAAAAAGCGCAATTATTATAAAAGTGAGCTGAAACTGTGATCAAACTGCGCTAAAAATGCATGAAATGTGTGTTATTAAGTGAATGACGCGATTCTGTGTTGTTTCGCGCAGTTCTGCAACGGCAGTAGGACTACATATCAGAAAAATCGATAGCATTCCAAAAAATCGCTGAAGCCGCTATCAAACTGCGATGAAAGACATGAATTTTGTGTTTTTCAGTCAATATCGTTATTCATTCGGGAATTGCTGAAGAACGTAAATGAGCAGGGAATTGGTTAATACAATAGCTGTAGAACTACGTTGATGGTTATAATCAGCAGCGTATTGTCAACTGTTTATATCTCCAGCTACAAGTTATATATCTTTTGATCATTCTGAGAGTCTCTACAGAAATAAAATCGTTAGTGAATAGATAAATCCAATGACTATAGTTCTGCATTGGTGGCTGTACGTAGAACCATGTAGTCAACTGTAACGTTCTCCAGACACAGTTGATCTATACATTGACTGTAATTGTGTAGCTATGGAATTTAGTTCATCATTGCATAGATCAATCCGTCGGATGTATTTCTGCGCAGATGGCTATAGAAAGTTGTGTATATACATTTGTCAGCGTCCTTAGGTATAATTGCCCTGTCCATTGAACGTTCTAGAGTTTCTGAACAACATAGGACTTCACGGAATAAATTAATCCACTTGCTATGGTATTGTGAAGATTGCTATTCTCTGTAACGTATTGCCATTTTCCAGCATCTCTAACTGTAAATGATCTGTTCATTTATATTTCTATAATTTCTGTACAGATTTGATGACAGGAAGTAGATTTATCCAATGGCTATAGTACCGTCTTGACGGCTATAATCGGAAATGTATTGCCACTTGTGAATATCACGGCTGTAATTGATTTACCAGTTAATCGTTCAAGAATTGCTGAAGGACACAGATATTCAGCGAATCGAATAGTCCAATGGAAATAGCACTGTGTAGACGGCTACACTCAGTACTGCATTGTGAAGTGCGTATATCTCAAATGATAATTTATCTATCACTTTATCACTCAAGAATTGCTGTACAATACAAATCATCAGTGAATAGATTAGTCCAGCGGACATAGCCATGTGTTGACGTCTGCTCCGTGTAACGTATTGTCAAGTCGAAGTATCTCTAGCGACAATTAACGCATGAAATCGTAATTCCCGAATTGATATAGAATTGACGTTATCAGAGAATAGATTAATCCATTGGCTGTAGTAGAGTGATGGTGGCGGTACTCAGCACTGCATTGGAAACAGTAAATGTTCGTAACTGTGACCGGTCTGTCCATTGATCCAACTAGAATCACAATATAACTCACCTGAGCGGAATGTAGGTGATGCGACAGCTGTAGAAATCTGCAGATGGCCCATCACAGTACTGCATTGATGTACACAGGTTGTAGAATTATGAAGATATCCAGACTCTGTACAGTATTGATATATGTCAATACCTCCTACGACAACTGCTCTATCCGCTGATCATTCTAGAGTTGTTATAGTGTTTAAATCATCAATGAACAAACTAACCTACCGGACGAGGTGCTTTGCCCGTGGTTGTACTAAGTACCCAACAAACATAACTGTACTACACATTGATTATTCTAGTATTGCTGTGGAACATAAACCATGAGTGAGCAGATTAAATCAACGGCTACAGTGCTTTGTTGGTGCATGTTCTAAGGACCGTACGGCCAACTGGTCTACCTAAATACTAGCCCATACGTTGATAATTCACGAATTGCTGGGAATATAGTCATCAGTGGATAAACTTATACAACGACTACATTACTGTCATGATGACTGTATTCGGTACTGAGTTGTTAGCTATTAATGTCCCCAGCGTGAATGGATCACACTCTTGTCCTTCTACAACTGCAATAGGATTTCAATCTTCAGCGAACATATTACTGTATACGCGATATAATTCCGCTGATGGCAACACTCGGTGCTGCACTGCCTTTGATCAATATTACTACTGATGCCCGTCTCGTCCATTGAAGACTGTAGCGTTGATATAGTGCTTCAATCATCAGAAAACTGATTAACCCACAGTTATAGTGCACTGCCCGTGGATGAACTAAGTACCGTATAGGAAATTGTAAATATCTGGAGGCATAGGTGATCTACTCATTCACTATTCTAGAATGGCAAAGGATTTTGAGGCATCAGTGAACAAATTATTCCAACGGATATGTACAGTCATGGTAGATGGATTCAGTACTGTGCTATCAGTAGCTAAAATCTCGCGCTGTAATGGATGTCTTGCCAGACATTCTATAACTGCTATAGCATTCCATCGATCAGTGAAGAGGTTAATCCGACAGCAACAGTGCTCTGTTGGTGCATGTAATATGTACCGTAATGCCGAATGTAAATGTCTCTATACATTAATAATAATGGAATTGCTGTGGAATTTAAGTCACCAGTGAAGGAAATAGTCCAACTGCTACAGTACTGTGACGGCAGCTATACACAGTACGGTATTGACATATGTTAATGATTCTAGTGACCATTCCTCTGACCATTGAGCATTCTACAATTACTAAAGGGCTTAGATTATCAGCCGACAGAAAAATGCAGTATCTATAATATTGTGTGAACGGACACAATCATTTCTTCACAGGCGTTTATCAACATAACCGCCCATGTGTGATCTGTCTGTTGATAATTCGAGAACTCCGATGGAGCCTGAACAGTTAGTGGACAGATTTTTCCAACGTCTCTAGTGCTCTGCTTGTGGATGTACAAATTATCGAACTGCCAATTGTTAATATCTCAAGTCATAGACATTGATTGTGCTAAATGGCTGTGGAACATAAATCAACAGTGATGAAATTAATAGAAATTCTGCAGTACTGAACTGATGACTGTTCTATGTACTGTTTTGCCTCTTGCTGACATTATGAGCGCTAATGGATGTGTCCTTTGTCATTCTAGAATTGATGTAGTATTTGAATTGCCATTGAACAGATTAACCCAACGGCTATAGTGTTCTGCCAGTGGATTTGCTAGATACCGCACTGTCAATTATAAACGTATCAAGCCACAGCTGGTCTATATGTGAATTATGCTGGAATGTGTGTGGAATTTCAATCATTAGTGAATAAATCATTCCAACGTCAGCAGTGCCTTTATGATGGACCTAATCAGTACTGTTTTGGAAATTGCTAATATCTCGAGCTACATTTTCGTTATTCTGGAATTGCTATATAATTTAAATCGCCAGTGAATGTATTAGCCAAACGACTGCAATGCGCTGCTGATGGCGACACTCAGCAACGTATTCAGGTATGTTAACATCTCCAGGGACAATTGCTTTATCCATTTACTGTTTTACAATTACTGATGAACTTACGCGACCAGCGAAGAGATTAGTCTACATCTACAGTGCTGTGTTGATGGCCATACACAGTACTGTATTCGCGTATGTCACTGACTTCAGCGGAATTTGCACAATCCATTGATCATTCCACAATTGCTGACGTACTGATATGTTCAGCGAACACAATAGTGCAGTGGCTACAGTATTATGTACATGGCTACACTCGATACTGTATTGTCATTTGAATACATCACTACCGATATTTGATACATCCGTTTACCATTGTATAATTGCTATAGGGTGTAATTCATAAGTGTACGGAAAAATACAGCGGATACAGTGGAAGTACTCTGCATCGTACTGTCAAATGTAGATATTCCCAGTCATAAGCCTTCAACATAATGTGATGGTCACTGTACTTAGTACTGCTACGCCAATTGTTAACATCTTGAAGGAGAATCGACCTGTCCTTTGCATTTTAGAATTGCAAGAGAATTTGAGTCATGATTGAGCAGATTATTCCAACGGCAGGGGTGG
>NW_016924399.1:0-975 GCF_001483705.2 Eufriesea mexicana
TGGCTCTGTGGTGGCCAGCAGTAGCTTCCACGGCACGGTAGGTAGCGTTACATTACGATTGGTTATGTTACGCTTGATTGCTTTAGGACATGATAGCTTTGACCTTATGCTATACACTGCTATTCTGTGGATTTCTGCGCTCTTCATTGCTCTAATATTCTATGGTCGGCACTGGGCAGGCCAGTAATAATAATCTCGGTACATTATGTTGTATCATGCTACGTTTGGCTAGGTTAGCATAGGGCAGTCTAGCTTAGGACATCTTTGACTTTTGTTCTCTGCACTGCCTGGTCTATGGAATTCTGCGCTCTACTTTCGTCTAATATGTCTTGCATCGCGGCGGGGAGGCGTGTAAGTGCGGTCTAGGCACGTTTGTTTGCGTTATGTCATGTTTGGTCTGTTAAGTTAGGACAGGTTACGTTAGGATAGGTTAGGTTAGGTTAGGCATGACTTTTTTGCTTTGCACTTCAATGCAGCAGATATCAGCGCTCTACTGCGCTCTATCTTATTCTGTCTGGCTCTTGTAATGTCATCTATGTTGGTCTAGGCACGTTAGGCTGTCTTACGTTACGCTTGGTTGTTACGTTTGGCATGGTTAGTATAGGATAGCATTGACTTCCCTCCTATGCACTGCTATTCGGGCTATTTCTGCGATCTACATTGATGTGCTACACCCTGCTAGATACCGAGTGTGCCAGTAATAGCGGTCGCGGCACGATAGTTAGACTTTGGCTACGTTTGGGTGTTTTAAGATTGGTAACGTTAGGAGAGGATAGCTATGGCTTTTGTGCTATGCACAGCTATGCGGAGGATTTCAGCGCACTTCTGTGCCCTAACATGTTCAGCTTGGATGCGAAAAAGCACGCAATAATTGTCTCGGCACGTTACGCAGTGTTAGGGAACCTAATGGATATGTTAGGTTAGGTTAGGTTGGGTTGGGGTGCCTTCGTCTTTTGTGCTTTACACGGAAATGCA
>NW_016924400.1:0-924 GCF_001483705.2 Eufriesea mexicana
CGTTACGTCTGGTAAGGATAGGATATCTTTCATTTTGGGCTTTACAGTGCATCGCGCCGGAAAACTACGCTCTATTATTCTGGCTGGATGTGTTGAAGTCGGCAATAGTGGTCTGGGCGCGTTATGTCTGTTTAGGTTACGTTTCGTTACGGTGCGTTTGGCGCGGTTGGGTTAGGATAGCTTTGAGTTTTGTGCTATAGACTGCTTTCGGTGGATTTCTGCGCACAAGAGAGTCCTGATTTGCTCAGCTTACCACTGTGGAGGCCGGGAATGGTGGTCTCGGCACATTAGATCGAGTTATGTTACGTTCGGTTAGGTTAGGTTAGTTTGGGTCTGGTTACGATAGTTACGAATTTTCTGGTATATACTTCCATCGTATGGACTTCTCCGCTTTACCGTCCTCTAATACGTTCTGGTTGGCGATGTGGGGGCCAGCATTTCCGGTCTAGGCATGTCAGGTTAGGTTTGGTTGCGTTTGGTAGTGTTACGTTTGGTTAGGTTGGGACAAAGTAACTCTGTCTTTTGTGCCATGCACCGCTATTCGGTGGGTTTCTGCGCTCTACATTGCTCTACTATACACTGCACGACTCTGAGGTGGCCAGCAAATGTAGTCGTGTCACGATAGGTTGAGTCGTCTTTCGGTTGGTTAGGCTAGCTCCGGTTATGTACGGTTATGGTGGCTTTGACTTGAGCGCTATGCACTGCTGTTCGTTGGATTCCTGCTCTCGACTGTTCAATAATATGCTCTACTTGGCTCTGTGGATGCCAGCTATTGGTGTCTCGACACGTTAGGTTGAGTTACGTTACGTGTGGTTAGGTTACGTGTGTCCCGGTTAGGTTCGGGTGCCTACGAGCGTCATGGTATATACTGGGATTCTTTGGGTTTCTGCTCTCTACTCTCCTTTAATGATTTCCGCCTGGCTC
>NW_016924401.1:0-467 GCF_001483705.2 Eufriesea mexicana
CCGCACGTAAGGTGACTCAACATAACGTGCCGAGACCACTATTGCTGGCCTTCCCAGAGACAACCTTAAAATATTGAAGCACAGTTGGGAGCACAAATCTACCTAATAGCAGGCTATAGCACTAAAGTGAAAGCCAACCTCGCCTAACCTAAGCAAACGTACTGTAGCCAAACGTAACCCAACTCAACGGAACTTGCCGCGAATACTATTGCCGGCCTCCGCAGTCTCAAGCGGAACACGTTCATCGAGAGTAGAACGCAAAAATCCATTTAGTCGCTGTGTATGTCAGAAAAGTAATAGCTACGTGAGCCTAACCCAAACCAACAGGACATAACGAAACATAGCCTAGCCCAAACTTGCGTGCGGGCACTGCTATTGTTGCCCCCTCCAGTGCCAAGCAGGGTACACTGGAGCACAGTAGAGCGCTGAAATTCAACAAACAGCGGTGTACAGCACAAAAGTTATAG
>NW_016924402.1:0-2037 GCF_001483705.2 Eufriesea mexicana
TTCATTCATACATACTTCCATACATACATCTACAGATACATCCATACATACATGAATACATACTACCATCCATCCATCCGTGCATACACCCATACACACATCCATACATACATCCATCCATACATCCATACATACATCCATTCACACATCCATACATACATCCATGGATATATCCATACATACATCCGTCATACATCCATACATCCATCCATACATGGATCCATACACACGCCCTTCCATCCATCCATGCATCCGTTCGTCCACCCATCCCTTCACCCACTCTTCAGTTCATAACATCCATTCACCAACCCGCACATCCATACAGACATACATCTATCCTTCCATACGCCCAGCCGTCCATACATCATCCCATCGACACATCCATCGATCGATACGTACATCCATCCATACATCCATCGAACCATGCACACATCCATCCATACAAGCAATCGTCCATACATCCATTCATACATACACGTATACGTCCATACATCCATCCACTCATACATACATACAACCATACGTTTGTACATCCATTCATCCGTACATCCATACATCCATACATCCATACATCCGTACATCCATACAGCCATACATCTCATACAACCATACATACGTACATCCATACATACGTCCATCCATATCTCCATCCATCCACACATCTATACAGCCTCACATCCATACATCCATACATATATACATCCATATATACATACATACGTACATCCATCCATCCATACACCAAATCATCAATACACACATCCATCCATACAGCCATCCTTCCATACATCCAAACATCCGTACATCCACCCTTCAATACATCCATCGATCCCTATATCCATCCAACAATACACGTATCCATTCATACACTCATACATACATCAAAACGTACATCCATCCATCAATACATCCATACATATATACATCCATACATCCACGCATCCGAACATCCATACATTCGTACATCAATACATCCATACATATATACATCCATACATCCATACAAACATACATACATACATCCATACACACATCCATACACACATCCATAGATATATCCATACAGACATCTGTACACACATCCATACATCCATCGATACATGCATCCATACATACGCCCTTCCATACACGCATCCATACATCCATACGTATATCCGCTCATGCATCCATCCATACATCCATACATACATCCATACATACACCCATACATACATTATTTCATTCTTCTTTAATTACATCCATACATACATTCATACATACATCCGTCCGTCCATACCTCAATCCATCCGTACATCCCTCGATCCATACAGCCATTCGTCCATACATGCAACCATCCATATATCCATCCTTCCGTATATCCATCCATTAATACATCCACCCATCCATACATCCACCGAACCCTACATCCATCCATCCTAACGTCCACCGACCAAGCCATCCATCCATCCATACATCCATACACACTTCAATACATACATCCATACATACACGCATACGTTCATGCAAACATACATACATACATACATCCTTACATACAACCATAATTACATCCATACATAAATCCATACGAACATACATACATACATCCATACATACATCCGCACATACATCCATCCATACATCCATTCATACATCTATAAATACATCCACACAAACATCCATGCATACATCCATACATCCTTGCACTCATGCATCCGCACATCTGTTCATCAAGACATCCATCCATCCGTATATACTGCCATCCACACATACATGCACCCATACATGCATCCATCCATACACCAAAACATTCATACATCCATACATACATACACATATCCATCCATACATCCATATATCCGTACATCCGTACATCCGTCCATCCATACATCAATCCATTCATACACACATCCATCCATACAACCATTCATCCATTCATACATCCATCCACACATCCACCTTGTCATACATCCATCCATCCATACATCCAAACATCCATCCATCCATCCATCCATACATCCGTTAGTACATGCATACATACATCCACACATCCATAAA
>NW_016924403.1:0-258 GCF_001483705.2 Eufriesea mexicana
AAGAGATCGCGTAACGCCTTCAATCCAATGGCAACTACAGCCATCTACTTGCCAGAGAATATGCCTTTTCAAAATATATAATCTGTTACAGCTTGGTGAATAGAACGCCTAGCGCCTTCAATCCAATGGCAAGTACAGCGATCTACTTGCAAGAGAATAGGTCTATTCAAAATCTATAACATGTTATTGCGTGGTGAATAGATCGTTTAACGCCTTCAATCCAGTGGCAAGTACAGCCGTCTGCTTGCCAGAGAATAT
>NW_016924404.1:0-982 GCF_001483705.2 Eufriesea mexicana
AAGCGGAGCATATTAGGGCAGAGAAGATCGCCGAAGATGACCGAATAGCAGTGTATAGCACAAAAGCCAAAGCTACGCTATCGTAACCTAGCCAAACCTAACACTACCATACGTAACCTAACTCAACCTAATGTGACGCGACGGCTATTGCTGGCATCCCCAGAGCAGAGCAGTACATATTAGATGAGAGTTGAACGCAGAAATCCATAGTATCACAGTATATGGCAGAAAACTCAAAGCTACCCAAGCCAAACCCGGACTAACGAAACCTAACCAAACGTAACCATACTAAAAGTAACGTGCTGCGACCACAGTTTCTGACCTCCCCAGAGGCAAGCAGAGCATATTAGAGGACAGTAGTGCGCAGAAATCCGCGGAATAGTAGTGTATAGCACACAAGTCGAAGCTATCTGTCCTAACCTAGCCAAACGTGACATAACGGAAAGTAACCAAGCTGCAACTAACATGCCAAGGCCACTATTGCTGGCCTCCACGGAGCTAAGCAGAATACACTAGATCACTGTGGAGCGAAGAAATTCTCCGCATTGCAGTGTACAGCACAAAAGTCAAAGCTACCCTATCCTAATCTACGCAATCGTAACATTGCCAAATGTAACATAGCTAAACCTATCGTGCGAGACCACTCTACCTGCCGCCTCCAGAGCCAAGCAGGACATCTGAGAGAAGAGTAGAACGCAGAAATCCATAGCATCGCTGTGTATACCACGAAAGTCGAAGCTATTCCTTCCTAACCTTGCCAAACGTAATACATTCGAACGTAACATATCGCAAACTAACATGCCAATACCACTACTGCTGGCCGCCACCGAGTCAAACAGAATGTACGAGCACGTAGTAGATCGCTGAACGCTGAAATCCAGCGTACGGCAGCGTGCAGCACATTAGTCAAAGTTACCCCAACAAAACCAGACCTAACATAACATAACCGATCGTAGCCGAACTCAAAACGAGGTGCCTCGAC
>NW_016924405.1:0-10652 GCF_001483705.2 Eufriesea mexicana
CTTTCGTGATATAAGCTGCTACTCTGCGGATTTCTGCTCCCTACTGTATTCTAATATGCTCTGCTTGTATCTGGGGTGGCTGGCAAGATTGGCCTCGGCACGTCAGTGCGAGTTATATTACGTTTGGTTAGTTTAGGTCTGTTTGGTTCTGGTTAGGACACCTTCGACTTTTCTGCTGTACACTGCCATTATATGGGCCTCTGCGATCTTCTCCCCTCTAATATGCTCTTGAAGGCGATGGGGACGCCAGCAACAGTTGTGTAGGCACGTTGGGTTGGATCAGGCTGCGTTTGGTTTGGTTAGGATGGAATAAATTTGACAGTCATGTCACAAACTGCTATTTGGTGTGTGTCTGCGATCTACGTTGCTCTACTATACCCTGTTCGACTCTGATGTGGACAGCAATATCGAGAGAGCGACGATTTGTTGAGTTATGTTACGTTCGGTTAGGCTACGTTTTGTTAGTGTAGGACAGGATAGCTTAAACTTTTAGGCTATACTCTGCTACTCAGTGCATTTCTGCGCACTGCTGTGCTGTAACATGCTCTGGTCGGTTCTCTGGATGCCAGCAATAGTTGTCGCAGCACGTTACGTCGTGCATGGCTATATCAGTTTCGGTTATGTTAATTAGGGTTAGGTTTGGGTACCTTTGACTTTTCCGCTGTACACCGCGATTCGATGGATTTCTGCGCTCTACCCGCGCCTAATATTCACTGCTTGGCTCCTGGGATTCCGGCGATAGCGGTCGCCGCACGTCCGGTTGTGTTATGTTACGTTACGTTTTGTTATGTTACGTTAGCATGGGTTAGGTTTGAATAACTTTGACCTTTGTGTCGTTCACTCCCTTTCTATTGATTTCTGCGCTCCACTTTCCGCTAATACGCTCTGCTTGGCGATGGGTGGCCAGCATTGCTGGTCTAGGCACGTTAGGTTGTACTATGTTACGTTTGGTTATGTTGCTCTTGGTAAGGATAGAATAGGGCAACTCTGACATTTGTGCTATACTCTGCCCTTCGGAGGAATCGGCGCTCTGCGTCGATTTACTCTGATCTGCTTGTCTCTGGAGAGGCCAGCAATGGCGGGCGTCTCACCTTTCGTTGGGTTAGGTGACTTTTGGTTAGGTTAAGTTTGGCTGAGCTTGGATAATTTGGCTTTGACCTTTGCGCTATACGCTGATATTCGGAGGAGTTTTGCTCTCCTCGTAGCTCTACTGTACTCTGCTCGACTCTGGAGAGGAGTGTAATACATTTCGCGGCGCGATATGTTGTGTTATGTTATGTTGTACTTGGTTAGGGTAGGTTATGTTTAGTTAGAATGGCTGCGACATTCGTGCTATGCACTGTTATTCGGTGGATGCCTGCTCTCTGCTGTGCTCTAATATGCCCTGCTTTGGCCTGGGGAGACCAGAGGTAGTGGCCGCGGTACGTTAGATTGAGTTATGTTTCGTTTGAATAGGTTATGGTAGCTTGGGTTAGGCTTGCATAGCTTTGAACTTTCTGCTATTCACAGCCTTTCCATTGGCTTCTGCGATCTACTCTCTTGAAATAAGATCTGCCTGTCTGTGGGGAGGCCAACAATAGCGGTCTCGGCACGTTACTTTGGGTTAGGTTACGATTGGTCATGTTGCGATTGGTCAGCTAGGAAAGGATAGCTTCAACTTTTGCGCTATACACCGCTATTCGATGGACTCCTGCTCACTACAGAGCTCTAACGTGTTCCGCCCTTCTCTGCGAAGGCCAGCAATAGTGGTGGTGGCCCCTTTGGATGAGTTATGTTACGTTTGGTTTGGTTGGATTAGGCCATTTTGGTTTGCTGCTCGGAGGATTTCTGCGCTATATATTGTTCTACTATCCTCTGCCCGACTCTCGTGAGGCATGCAATAGTGGACGCGGCACGTTCGGTTAAGTTAGGTTACGTTTGGTTATGTTACGTTTGGTAAGGTTAGGTTATGTTGTCATTGACAATTGTGCTATACACCGCAAGGCGGTGGATTACTGCGATCCGCTTTTCTTTAGCATATTCTGCTTGGATCTGGAGGGCCAAGCAATAGAGTTCTCGGCACGTTAGGCAAAGCTAGGCTACCCTCGGCTACGTGACGTTTGGCCATGTTAGGATGGGGTAGCTTCGACTATTGTGCTATGCACTGCGATTCTACGGACTTCCGCGCTCGAATCTCCACTAATACGTTCTGCTTTGCTCTGAGGACGGCAGCAATAGTGGCCTCGGCACGTTAGGACGAGTTAGGTTACATTCGGTTACGTTACGTTTGGTTAGGTTGGGATAGGATAGCTTCGGCTTTGGTGATGTACACTCCTATTCGTTGGATTTCTGAGCTCTATATTGCTCTTCTATGCACCGCACGAATCTCGTGATGCCAGAAACAGAGGTCGCGGCACGTCAGGTTCAGTTCTGGTACGTTATCCTCGGAAAGTTGAGGACAAGTTTGGTCATGGCAGCTTTGACTTTCGTGCTATACACAGTTATAAGGTGCTTTCCTGCTCTCTACCGTGATCTAATATGCCATGCTTTACTCTCGGGTGCCAGAAATAGTGGCCGTGTCTCTATAGGATTAGTTACGGTAAGCTCGTTTTGGTCAGGTTGGCTCTGGTTTGGTTATTGTGGCTTCGACTTTTGTGCTATACACTGCAATTCGGGGTATTTCTGCGCTTTACTGTGATGTAATATTCTCTGCTTTGCTCTGGGTGGCCAGAAATAGTGGTCGCTGCGCGTTAGGTTGAGCAAGGAATCTTTTAGCTTGGTTAGGATTGTCTGGGTTAGGATGTGATCCCTTTGACCTTTGTGCTATACACAGCCACTTGATGGTCTTCCACCTTCTACTCTCTCTTATATGTGCAGCTTGGCGATGGGGAGGCCACTAATAGTGGTCTGGGCACCTGAGGTATAGTTAGGTTAGGTTTGGTTTTGCCATGTTTGGTTATGTTAGGATAGGACATATTTGACTTTTGTGCTGTAAGCTGTTACGCGATTGATTAGTGCGCTCTACTTTGCTGTAGTATATTCTTCTTGCCCCCGCAGAGGCATGCGATAATAATCACGGCACATTAGGTAGGGCTTGGCAACGTTCTGTTATGATACGTTTGGCTACGTTAGGATAGGGCAGCTTCGACTATTGTGCTATCCAATGCGATTATATGGATTCCTGCGCTCTATTCTCCTCTAATATGTTCAGCTTGGCCCCGGGAAAGCCAGAAATTGTGGTCTCGGCTCGTTGCGCTCTGTTATGACACTTTTTGTTAGGTTAGGTTGGGGCAGGTTAGGATAGGATATCCTTGACCTTTGTGCTTTACGCAGCAATGCGGCGGTTTTCTGCGCTCTATTGCGTTCTAGTATATTCTGCTTGACGGTGGGGTTGTCTGCAATATTGGTATAGCCATGTCACGTTGAGTTAGGCTACGTTTGGTTATGTTATGTTTGCTTGCGTTACGTTCGGATAGGTTGGGCTAGGATAACTTTGTCTTTTGCGCTGTAGGCGACTATTCGGTGGATTCCTGCACTCTACGTTGCTCTGCTCGACTCTCGCGAGGCCAGCAATGTTGGTCGCGGTAGGTCAGGTTGGGTTAGGTTACGTTTGGTTAGGTTCGGTTAAGATGTATTAGGTTTGGATACCTTCGACTAATGTCCTAGACAATGCTATTCTATGGGCTACAGCGTTCTTCAGTTCGCTTTCACACACTGCTGGTCTCTGTGGACGCCAGGAGTAATGCCTTCGTCAGGTCGGGTTGAGCTATGTTACGTTTGGCTGTGTCGCTATTTGCTAGGTTAGGAAGGGATGGCCTTGACTTCTGTGCTATACACTGCTATGCCGTGTATTCCTGCGCTTCCCATATAGCTACTATACCATGCTCGATTGCAGGGAGGTTAGAAATAGCGGTCGTGGCACGATAGTGTGAGCTTTGTTACGCTAGGTTAGGTTAGGTAAGGATACGTTTGGTTCGGGTGGCTTTGATTTTTGCTTTATACACAGCTTGCGGTGGATTTCTGCGCTGCACTGTTCTCTAGTAAGTCCTCCTTGGCTCTGGGGAGCTCAGCAATAGCGGTCACGGCACGTTATGTCGAGTTAGGGTATGTTTGGTTATATTCTGTATGTCTGGGTATGGGTTGGGTAGTTTTGACTTTTCTAATGTACACTGCTATTTTATGGATTTCTGCGTTCCACTGTCAAATAATGTGTTCTGCTTGGCTCTGGAGGGGCCTGCAATATCGGTCGCGGCACGTTAGGTTGAGTCAGGTTACGATTGGCTTTGTCACGATTGGATAGGTGAGGAAAGGTAGTTTGACCTTAGCGCTATAGTCTGCAATAAGGTGGATTTCTGTGCCCTACAGTGCTGCAATGCTTTCAGCTTGGAACTGGAAGGCCAGCAATAGTAGTCTCTGAACGTTACGTTGAGTCTGGTTGCGTTCAGTCAGGTAGGTTTAGGCTTGGTTTGGGCAGTACAGCTTTAACTTATGTGGTGTACACAGCTGTTCGCTGGATTTCTGCGCTCTGCTGTGCTCTAGTTAGTACTGCTTGGCTCTGGGAAGTGCAGCAATGTCGGTCTCGAAGTGGTGAGATGAGGTAGGCTATGTTCGGTTATGTGCCGTTGGTTTCGGTTAGTATTGGGTAGCTTTGACTTTTCAGATATACACAGCTTTTCTATGGATTTCTTGGATCTCCTCTCCACTAATGAGTTCTGTTTGGCTCTGGGGAGGACGGCAATAGTGGCCGCGGTACGTTAGGTTGAGTTAGCCTACGTTTGGTAATATTACGTTTGGTTTGGTTTGGAGAGGATAGCTTTGACTTTAGTGCTATAGTCGGCCATTAGGTGGATTTCTGCGCCCTACTGTGCTCTAACATTTTCAACTTGGATATGGCAAGGTCAGCAAATGTAGTCTCGGCACGTTCTGATGAGTCACGCTCCGTTCGATTTGGTTGGGTTAGGCTAAGTTTGGCAAAGGTAGATTCAGATTTTGTGCTGCGCATCGCTGTGCGGTTGATCTCTGCGCTCTACTGTGCTCTAGTATGCCCTGCTTGGCTCTGGGGAGGGCAGCATTAGCGGTCTGGGCACGTTAGGTTGAGTTTCGCTGTGTTTGGCCATGTTCTGTTTGCCTCGGTTAGGTTTGGGTAGCTACGACTTTTGCGATATACACTGCGATTCTAAGAATTTCTGCAATCTACACTCCAATAATATGTTCTTCTTGGCTCTGGTGAGGTCAGCAATAGTGGTCGCGGCAAGTTTGGTTTAATTATGTTACGATTGGTTAGATTAGGGTAGGTTGATTGACCTTAGAGCTATAGCCTGCTATTATGTGGATTTTTACTCCCTACAGTGCTCTAATGTCTTCAGCTTGGCTCTGGGATTGCCAGGAATAGTGGCCCTTGCACGATATGTGAGTCAAGTTACTTTCGATTATGCTGGGTTAGGCAAACTTTGGTCAGTATTGGTTTAACTTTTGTGCTGTACACTGCTATACGGTTGATTTCTGCGCTGTGCTTGGCCCTAGCATGTCCTGTTTGTCTCTGGGGACGGCAGCAATAGCGGTATCGGCACGTTAGGATTAGCTGGGCAATGTTTGGGTTTGTTCCATTGCCTTGCGTTCGGTTTGGATAGCTTTGATCTTCTTGATATACTCTGCGATTCTACGGATTTCTGCTTCCTGCTCTCTACTCATATGCTCTGCATGGCTCTGTGGAGGCCAGCAATATTGTTCACAGCACGTTATGTTGGGTTATGTTGCGTTAGACTATGTTACGATTGAGTAGGTTAGGAGAGGGTACCTTTGACTTTAGAGCTATGGTCCGCTACAGGGTGGATCCCTGCGCCCTACAGGGCCCTAATATTTTCAGCTTGGCTCTCGGAAGGCCAGCAATAGTTGTCTCGTCACGTTACGTTGAATCCGGTTGCGTTCGGTAAGTTTGGGTCAGGCAAAGTTTGGTTAGGTTAGCTTTAACTTTTCTGCTGTACACAGCTTTTCGGAAGACGTCTGCGCTCTACTGTGCTCCAGTATGTCCTGCTTGTCCCTGGGGAGGGCAGCAATAGCGTTCTCGGCAAGTTAGGTTGCGTTAGGCTATGTATGGTCATGTTGAGTTTATTTGGGTTAGGTTTCGGTAGCTTCTGTTTTCCTGATTTAGATTGAGATTATACGGATTTGTGCGTTCTACTCTCCAATAATGTGTTCTGCTTGCTTCTGTGGAGTCCAGCACTTGTGATCGCGGCACGTTAGGCTTAGTTGGGTTACGTTTGTGTTTGTTACGTTTTTCTAGCTTTGGGAGGGGATTGCTTCATCTTTAGTGCTGTAGCCTGCTATTAGGTGAATTTCTGCGATCCACATTGCTCTGATATTTACAGCTTCGCTCTGAGAAGGCCAGCAAGAGTGGACTCGGCACTTTATGGTGTGTCAGGTTACGTTCGGCTTCGTTGGGTTAGGATAAGTTTGTTTTCGATTGCTTTAACCTTTGTGATGTAAATTGCTTTTCGTTGGATTCCTGCGATCCACTTGCATCTAGTGTGTCCTGCTTGGCTCACGGGAAGGCAGGAATAACGGCCTCGGCATGTTAGGTTGAGTTATGCTACATTTGATTATGTTCTGTTGGCGTGGGTAGCTATGAATTTTCCGATATACAGTGTGATTCTACGGATTCCTGCGTTCTACTCTCCACTTGTGTTTTCTGCTTGCCTCTGGGGAGGCCAGCAATATTTGTCGCGGCACGTTACGTTGAGTTGGCTTATGTATGGATATATTACGATTGGTTAGGTGAGGAGAGGATAGCTTTGACTTTCGTGCTATACCCTGCTATTAGGCGGATTTCTGCACGCCGCGGTGATCTAACGTCATCAGCTTGGCTCTGGGGATGCCAGCAGCAGTGCTCTCGGCACGTTGCGTTGATCCACGTTCCGTTCGGTTAGGTTGTGTTAGGCAAAGTTTGGTTGGATATAGCTATAACTCTTGTTCTGTGCCCTGCTATTCGGAGTTCTTCTGCGATCTTCTGTGCTCTAGCATGTCCTGCTTGGCACTGGGAGGTGGAAGCGAAAGCGGTTTCGTCACGTTAGGTTGAGTTAGGTTATGCTTTGTTTCGTTCTGATTGTTTGGGTTAGCTCCCGTAGCTGACATTTCTGATACACACTGCGATTCTATGGAGCTCAGCGTTCTGCTCTCCACTAATGTGTTCTGCTTGGCTCTGGGGAGGCAGGCAATAGCGCTCCGGGCACGTTGGGTTTGGTTAAGTTACGTTTGGCTATGTTAAGGTTGATTAGGTTTGGGAAGGGTTGCTTTGACAATAGTTCTATAGTCCGCTGTTAGGAGGACCTCTGCGCCCTACAGTGCTCTAATATTATCTGCATGGCTGTGGGAAGGCCAGCAATAGTTGTCTCGGCAGGTTAAGGTTAGTCGGGCTGCGATCGGTTGGTTTGGGTTAGGCTACGTTTGGTAAAGATAGTTCTAACTTTTGTGCTGTGCACTCTTACTAGGTATATTTCTGCGTTCTACTTTGCTGTAGTGTGCCCTGCTTGTCTCTGGGTAGTGCAACAATAGCGGTCTCGGAACGTTAGGTTGAGTCAGGCTATGTTTGGTTATGTTCTGTTTGTTTGGGTTAGGTTTGGGTAGCTTTGGCTTCTCTGATATACACTGCTTCTCTTTGGATTTATGCGTTCTACTTTCCATTAAAAAGTCCTGCTTGGCTCTGGGGAGGCATGCAATAGTGCTCGCGGCACGTTGGGAATAGTTAGGTTACGTTTGGTAATGTTATGGTTGCTTAGGTTTGGGGAGGATAGCTTTGACAATGGTTCTATAGTCCGCTGTTACGAGGACCTCTGCGCCCTACAGTGCTCTAATATTATCAGCATGGCTATGGGAAGGCTAGAAATAATGGTCTCGGCTCGTTATGTTGAGTCATGTTACGTTCGGTTAGGTTGGGATTGGTTAAGCTTGGGCAGGATAGCTACAAGTTTCGTGCTTTACACTGCCATTCGGAGGATTTCTGCTGTCTACTGAGCTCTAGTATGTCCTGCTTGGCTCTGGGGATGCATCAATAGAGTTCGCGGCACGTTGGGTTGAATTAGGCTACGTTTGGCTTTGTCCTATTGGTCTGGGTTAGGCTTTGGTAGCTCTGACTATCCTGATATACACTGCGATTCGAACGATGTCTGCGCTCCACTCCCCGCTAACGTGTTCTGCTTGACTCTGTGGAGGCCAGCTGTAGTGGTCTCAGTGCGCGTTAGGTTGAGCTTTGTTACGATTGTTTATACCACGATTGGGTAGGTTATGAGAGGATTACATTGACATTGGTGCTATTGTCTGGTATCGGGGGAATTTCTGCGCCCTACAGTGCTCTGATATTTTCAGCTTGGCCCTGGGGTGGAAAGAAATAGTGGTCTTGGTGCATTATATTGAGTCATGCTACGCTCGGCTAAGTTGGATTAGGCTAAGTTTGGTCAGGGTAGCTTCAGCTTTTGTGCTGCACACTGCTATTCGGTGGATTTCTGCGCTCTACTGTACTCTGGTATGTCTTACTTGGCTCAGAGGAGAGCAGAAATCGCGGTCCCGGCACGTTAGTTTCAGCTGGCTATGTTTGCCTATGCTCTGTCGGTATGGGGTTGGTGTGGGTAGCTTTGCCTTTTCTGATATACGCCGCGATCCTTAGGATTTCTGCGTTCTACTCTCCACTAACGAGTTCCGCTTCACTCTGGGGTGGCTAGCAGTAGTAGACGCGGCACGGTAGGTTGAGTTAGTTTACGGGTGGTTATGTTACGATTGGTTACGTTAGGATACGGTGGCATTGAATTTATTGTTATAGTCTGCTATTAGGTGGATTTCTGCACCCTAAAATGCTTTAATATTATCAGCTTGACTCTGGGAAAACCAGCGATAGTTGTCTCGGCACGACATGTTGAGTCAGGTGGGGTTCGATTAGGTTGCGTTGGGCAATGTTTGGTCAGGGTAGCTTTATCTTTTGTGCTGTGCGCTGCAATTCGGCAGATTTCTGGGATCGACTGTTCTCTATTATGCCCTGCTTGGCTCTGTGGATGGCAGCAATAGTGCTCGCGGCACGACAGCTTGAGATATGTTACGTTCGGTTACGTTACAATAGCTTAGGTTAGGAGAGGATTGCTTTGGCTTTAGTGCTATAGTCTGCTGTTAGATGGACTTCTGCGCCCTAGAGTGCTATAGTATTTTCAGCCTGGCTCTGGCAAGGCCAAGAACAGTGGTGTCGGCGCGTTATGTCGGGTCACGTTACTTTCGGTTAGGTTGGGTTTAGCTAACGTTGGTCAGGGTGGCATTAGCTTTTGTGCTGCACACGCTTAATCGGTGCATTTCTGCGCTCCACTGTGCTCTAGTCTGTCTTGCTTGGCTCTGGCGAGGTCGACAATAGCTGTCTCGGCACGTTAGCTTCAGTTAGGCTTTGTTTGTTTACGTGGAATTTGTTTGGGTTAGGTTTTTGTTGCTTTGACTCCTCTGACCTACATTGCAATTATACGGATTTCTGCGTTCTACTTTCCATTAATGTGTTTTGCTTGGCTCCGGGGAGGCTAGCTATAGTGGTCGCGGCACGTTAGCTGAGTTAGTTTACGCTTGGTTATGTTACGATTACTTAGGTTAGTAGAATATAGGTCATACTCTCGTACTATGGTCTGCTGCTGGGTGTATTTCTGCGCCCTACAGTGCTTTGATATGTTCGTCATGGCTCTGGGAAGGCCAGCAATACTGGTCTCGGCACGTTATGTTGGGTCAGTATGCGTCCGGTTGGGCTTGGTTGTGCTAAGTTTTGTTAGAATAGCTTTACCTTTTGTGCTGTCCACTGCCATTCGGATGACTTGTGTGTTGTGCTGTGCTCTAGTATCTCCTGCTTGATTAGGGGGAGAGGGGCGGTGATAGCGATCTCGGCAAGTTAGGTAGAGATAGGATAATTGGTTATGTTCTGTTGGTTTGGGTTAGGTTTGAGTAGCTTTGACTTATCTGATATACACTGCGATTCCATGGATTCCTGTGCTCTTCTCTCGACTAGTGTGTTCTGCTTGGCTCTAGGGAGGCCAGCAATAGTGGACGCGGCATAAATGTTTGAGTTAGGTTACGCTTGGTTGTGTCACGTTTGGTTATGTTAGGAGAAGGTAGCTTTGACTTTAGTGCTATGGTCCGCTATTAGGTGGATTTGTGCGCCTTACAGTGCTCTATCATCCTCAGTTTGGATTTGGGAGGGCCAGAAGCAGTGCTCTCGGCGCGTAATGTTGTGTCACGTTACGTTGACTTAGGTTTGGTTAGGCTACGTATGGTCAGGGTAGCATCAGCTTTTGAGTTCCACACTGCCATTCGGTGGATTTCTGCGCTCTACTGTGCTCCAGTATGCCATGCTTGGTTCTGGAGATGGCAGCAATGGCGGACTCGACACGTTAGTTTGAATTAGGCTGTGTTTGGTTATGTTCTGTTTGATTGGGTTTGGTTCGGGTAACACCGACTTTTCCGACATAAAATGCGATTCTATATATTTCTGCGTCCTACTCTCCTCTAACGTGTTCCGCATGACACTGGGGAGGAGAGCAATAGTGGTTGGGGCTCGTTAGGTTCTGATGGGATATGTTTGGTCATGTTACGGTTAGTTAGGTTAGGATAGCTTTGACTTTAGTGCCACAGTTTGCTAGTAGGTGGACTTCTGCTCCCCA
>NW_016924406.1:0-885 GCF_001483705.2 Eufriesea mexicana
TGACCTGTCGTCACCTTATATGGCATGGCGAGGACTGACCTGACCTGACATGACATGACCTAACCTCTGCTGGACTGGTCAGACATGGCCTGGCCTGGCCTGTCCTGACCTGACCGGACCTGACCTGACCTGACCTAACATGACCTGACCTGACCTGACCTGACATGACATGGCCTGACCTGACCTAACCTAATTTTGAAAAACCTAACTTGACCTAACCTATCCAGTCCTACCATAACCTCACCTAACATAACGTAACCTAACCTAACCTAACATTGCAAAACCCATCCTAACCTAAACTGCCCAAACTTTACCTAACATGACACAAACAAAAATTAACCAACCTATGCTAACCTAACGTCACGTAACCAAACCTAATCTAGCCCAATCTAACAATCCCCAACCTAACCTAGGCTATCCTAACTTAACCCGACATGACCAGGCCAGGCTTGGCCTGACCTCTCCTGAACTGACCTCTCCTGACATGACCTTACTTCACCTTCCCAGTCCTGACCTCGCCCGTCCCGAACTGGAATGTCCTGACATGCCCTGACTTGAAATGACCTGACCTGTCGTGACCATACCTGGCATGGCCTGGACTGACCTGACCTGACATGACATGACCTAACCTGACCAGGACTGGCCAGACATGGCCTGGCCGGGCCTGTCATGACCTGACCCGACCTGACCTGAACTGACCTGGCCTGACATGACCTGACCGGACTCGAGCTGACCCGAACTGCCCGAACCCGTCATGACCAGACCTGACACGACCTGACCTGACCTGAGAAGGAGAGTCCTGACCAGACCTGCCCTGACCTGACATGAACTGACTGAACTGACCTGACCTGACCAGACCTGACATGCCCCGACCTGACCTGACAT
>NW_016924406.1:4550-6161 GCF_001483705.2 Eufriesea mexicana
CTGACCTGACCTGTCCTGACCTGACCTGACCTGCCCTGAGACGACCTTACTTCACCAGACCTGAATTCACCTGACCCGACCTGGAATGGCCTGACCTGCCCTTACCTGAACTGGCCTGACCTGTCATGACCTTACCTGGCCTGGCCTGGACTGAACTGACCTGACATGACATGACCCACCCTGACCTGGACTGCCCAGACATGTCCTGGCGTGGCCTGTCCTGACCTGACCCGACCTGACTTGACCTGACTTGACCTGACCTGGCCTGACATTGCCTGGCCTGGCCTGACCTGCACTGACCTGACATGAAGTGACTGACCTGACCTGACCTGACCTGACCTGACATCACCTGACTCGACCTCGAATGGCCTAACCTGACATGACGTGACCGCAACTGCCGCGTCATTACATTCATATCCCAACCATTCCTAACCTAACCTAACCTAACCAAACCAAACCAATCCTAAGCTATCGTAATCAAACCTAAACTAAGCTCACCTCACCTAACCTAACCTTTTGGAATCTTACTTCACCTAACCTGACATAACATATCCTAACCTGACCTGACCTGACCGGACTTGACAATAGCTGAACTGACCTGGCCTGCCCTGGCATGTCCCGACCTGACTCGACATCACCCGACCCGACATGGAATGGCCTGACCTCTCATCACGTGACAGGAACTGACCCGTTATTCCCTGGCATGTCCTGGGCTGGCCAGAGCAGACATGGCCTGTCCTGACCTGACCTGTCCTGAACTGAACTGGCCTGACCTGTCCTGAACTGAACTGGCCTGACCTGACCTGAACTGAGCTGACGTGACCTGACATGTCCTGACCTGACCCGACCTGCCCTGAGACGACATGTCTTCACCAGACCTGAATTCAACTGACCCGACCTTGTATTGCCCAACCTGACCTTACATGAAAGGAACTGACCCGTCATGACCTGACCCGACCTTACCTGGGCTGACCTGGCCTGACCTGAGCTGACCTGACCCGACCAGACACGAACTGCCAGGACACGTCATGACCAGACGTGACATGGCCTGACCTGACCTCAGAAGGCCAGACCTGACCAGACCTGCCCTGACCTGACATGAACTAATTGACCGGACCTGACCTGACATGACACGGACTTGCCTGACCGGACCTGATGAGACCCGACCTAATCTGACTTAACCTAACCTAACCTAACCTAAGCTAACCTATCCTAACTTTGACAACATATCCTAGCCAAACCTACCCAAGGTTTAGCAAACCTAGCATAACCAAATCCAACCTGCCCAAACTTCTCCTAACCTAACATAACGAAACCTAACCTAACATGACCTAACCAAGCCTAGCTAACCTAGCTTAACCTAACCTAACATAACCTAACCCAACAAATCCTAACCTAACCTAATCAAACCTAACCTAAGCTCACCTAACCTAACCTAACCTATCGCAACCTAACCTATTGTAACCTAACCTAACATAACCTAACTTGACCTGACCTGACCCTTCCTGGCCTGACATGGCCTGGCGTGAGGTTACCTAACCTATCCTAACCTGACCTGACCGAACCTGTCCTCTCCTGACCTGACCTGACCTGACTTCACCTGACCTGACC
>NW_016924407.1:0-483 GCF_001483705.2 Eufriesea mexicana
CAATTCTATAGTATCTGGTTGGAAAATTCAATTTTATTAACATTTTCGACAAATATCGTGGCGAGCAAACTTTCTTGTATTAATAATGAGGAAGGAATATATTGGCGTGCTATAGCCATTGCAATGCTGTTGCATCTGGCTCGAAAATTCAACTTCATTGACATTTTCGACTATCAGGGCGAGGTACCTTTCGTGCATAAATAAGGAGGTAAGATTCTATTGGCTCGCAATAGCCATAGCAATGCTGTTGAATATGGCCGGAGCATTCAATCTTACTGACATTTTCGACCAATATCGTGGTGACCTAGCTCTCTTGCACATGTAAGGAGGGAAGATTCTATTGGCGTGCTATAGCCATTGCAGTGTTATAGAATCTGCCTCGAAAACGCAACTTTATTGACATTTTCCACTAACATCGTGGTGAGGTAGCTTTCTTGCATAAATGCGGAGGAAAGATTCTATTGGCCAGCTATGGCCATTGCA
>NW_016924408.1:0-207 GCF_001483705.2 Eufriesea mexicana
AACCTAACCTAACCTAACCCGGCCTAACCTAAACTAAACCGACGTTACGTAACCCGACCTAACTTAACCATTCTAACCTAACCCGACATAACCTAACCTAACCTAACGCAACGTATCCGAACCTAACCTAATCTGGACATTACGTAACCTAACCCAACCCAAACCAACGCCCCGCAACCTAACCTAACCTAACCTATCGTAACATAA
>NW_016924409.1:0-583 GCF_001483705.2 Eufriesea mexicana
GGAAAGATTCTACTGGCGAGCTATAGCCAATGCAATGCAACAGAATCTGGCTGGAAAATGCAATCTTATAGATATTTTCGACTAATATCGTGGTGAGGAAACTTTCATGCATAAATACGGAGGAAAGATTATATTGGCTAGCTATGGCTATTGCAATTCTATAGTATCTGGATGCAAAATACAGTTTTATTGACATTTTCGACTAATATTCTGGTGAGCTGTCATCCCTGCATAAATAAGGAGGAAAGATTCTACTGGCGAGCTAAAGCCAATGCAATGCTACAGAATCGGGCTGGAAAATGCAATCTTATTGTCATTTTCGACTGATTTCGCCGTGAGCTGCCGTCCTTGCATAAGTAAGGATGAAAGATCCTGTTGGCCAGCTATAGCCATTGCAATTCTATAGTATCTGGATGGAAAATTCAAGTTTATTGACATTTTCAACTTAAATCGTGGCGAGCTAGCTTTCTTGCATGAATAATGAGGAAAGAATCTCTTGGCGTGCTATAGCCATTGCAATGCTGTAGCATCTGGCTGGAAAATTCAACTTCATTGACATTTTCGACTGATATCGTGGTGAGCT
>NW_016924410.1:0-994 GCF_001483705.2 Eufriesea mexicana
TTGAAATGCTATAGTATCTGGCTGGATAATTCAATATTATTGATGTTTTCGACTAATATCGTGGTGACAGGACTTTCTTGCATATATGAGGAGGAAAGATTCTATCGGCGTGCTATAGCCACTGCAATGCTACGGAATCTGGTTGGAAGATTCTATTTTATTTACATTCTCGAATAATATCGTGGTGAGCTAGCTCTTTTACATAAATAAGGAGGGTAGATTCTGTTGGCGTGATATAGCCATTACAATGCTATAGAATCTCGCTGCAAAATTCAATTTTATTGACATTTTCGGCTAATATCTCAGTGAGCAGTCCCACTTGCCAAAATAAGGAGGAAGGATTCTATTGACATGCTGTAGCCACTGCCATTCCATAGAATCTGCCAGGAAAATTCGATTTTATTGACATTTTCGACTAATATCGTGGTGAGCAATCCCACTTGCATAAATAAGCATGAAATATACTATTGGCGCGCCATAGCCATTGCAATGCTATAGAATTTTGCTGGAGAATACATTTTAATTGACATTTTCGACTAATATCGTGATGAAACAACTGTATTGCATTAATAAGTATGAAATATTCCATTGGCGCCCTATGGCCGTTACAATGCTATAGAACCTAGCTGGAAAATTCAATTTTATTGACATTTTCGACTAATAACGTGTGGAGCTATCTTTCTTGCATAAATAAGGAAGAAGGATACTATTGGCGCGCCATAGCAGTTGCTATGCTATAGAGTCTGGCGGGAAAATTAAATTTTGTTGACGTTTTCGACTAATATCGTGGTGACCTAGCATTCTTGCACATAATATAAATAGGGATGAAATATTCTCTTTGCGCGCTATGGCCACTACAATGCTATAGAATCTAGCTGGAAAATTCAATTTTGTTGACATTTTCGACTAATATCGCTGTGACCTTACCTTCTTGCATATATAAGGAGGAAAGATTCTACTGGCGTGCTATAGTCATTGCAATGCCATATAACCT
>NW_016924411.1:0-644 GCF_001483705.2 Eufriesea mexicana
CACAGAAAGCAGTGCACATCGCAAAAGACAGAGATACACTATCGTAACCTTGCCAATCGTAATATAAACGAGAATAACCGATCGCAACATAACGTGCCGAGTACACAACTGCTGGCCTCCCCAACGCCAAGCATAACATACTAGAGCACTGTAGAGCGTACGAATCCACGGAACATTACTGTACAGCACAACAGTCAAAGCTGCCCTATCCTAACGTAGACAATCGTAACATAACCAAACGTACCCTAATTCAGGACAAAGTGACGAGACTTCTATTGTTGGCCTCCCAGAGGCAAGCAGAATAAAACACAGGCCAGTAGAGGGCAGAAATGCACCGCATTGCAGTGTATAGCACAAAAGTCAAAGATATACAAACCTTACCTGGGCCAACCTAAACTAAGCAAACGTACCATATCTCAAAACATCGTGCCGAGAAAGCAACAGCTATACTCCACAGAACCAAGCAGAACATACTATAACCCAGTAGAGCGCAGGAATCCACGGAATAGAAGTGTATAACGCAAAGGTCGAAGTTATCCTATCCCACACTGACCAAATGTAACGTAACCACATGTAACATAACTAAGCCTAACGTGACAAGATATCCATTGCTGGCCACTCCCGGGCGAAGAATAACATATTAG
>NW_016924412.1:0-1441 GCF_001483705.2 Eufriesea mexicana
TCAATCCATACCTCAATCCATCCATACATCCGTTCATCCGTACATCCATTCATCCGTACATCCGTACATCCATTCATCCATACATCCGTCCATCCATACCTCAACCCATCCATACATCCATTCATCCGTACATCCATTCATCCGTACATCCGTCCATCCATACCTCAACCCATCCATACAACCATCCAACCTTACGGCCATCAATCCATACATTCATCAATACACCCATCCTTCCATACATCCATCCAGCCATACAACCACCCATCCATACATCCATCGATCCATACATATTTCCACCCATACAACCATCCATCCATACATACAAACATCCACACATCCATAAATCCATACTTCCATACATACGTCCATCCATACCTCAATCCGTCCATACATCCATCCATTCACACAACCATTCATCCAAACATACATCCATCCATACATCCTTCTTTCCATACATCTAGGCATCCGTGCATCCACCCATCCATACATCCACCCATCCATACATCCATCGAACCATACATCCATCCATCCATACATCCATACATGCATACATCAACACATACATCTATACACACATCCGTTCATACGTCCACCCATCCACCCATCCATAAATCCATTTATCCACCAATCCTTATATCCATCCAACCATAGATCCATCCATCCATACATCCATCGAACCATACATCCATCCATCCATCCAGCCATACAACCACCCATCCATACATCCATCGAACCATACATCCATCCATCCATCCAGCCATACAACCACCCATCCATACATCCATCGAACCATACATCCATCCATCCATCCAGCCATACAACCACCCATCCATACATCCATCGAACCATACATCCATCCATCCATCCATCCATCCATCCATCCATCCATCCATACTTTCATACTCCCACACATCCATAAATTCGTACATCCATACATCATACATCCATACCTCCATACAACCATACATGCATACATCCATACATACTTACATCCATACATCGATGCATGCATCCATCCATCCATCCATCCATACATTCGGCCATACAAGCATCCATACGTACATCCATTCTTCCGTCCATTCACCCGTCCGTTCGTCCACACACACATCCATACATCCATGCCTCCGTACATCCATATATTCTTACATAGATACATACATGCATACATACATCCGTACATACATAACGCAAATGCGGCCATATATTCATACATCCATACATACAAACGTCCATACATTAATACATCCATCCATCCATACATCCATTCATCCATACATCCATCCATCCATACATACATCCATCCATTCATCCATAACCATACAAGCATCAATACATACATCCATTCTTCCGTCCATTCACCGATCAATTCATCCACACGCACATCCATAGATACATGCCTCCGTACATCCATCTTTACATACATCCATCCATCCATCCATCC
>NW_016924413.1:0-524 GCF_001483705.2 Eufriesea mexicana
GCCAATAGAATCTTTCCTCATTATTTATGCGGGGTAGGTAGCTCACCTCGATATTAGTCGAAAATGTCAATAAAATTGAATTTTCCAGCCAGATTCTTTAGCATTGCAATGGCTGTAGCACGCCAATAGAATTTTTCCTCCTTATATATTCAGGAAAGTCTCGTCACCGCGATATTAGTCGAAAATGTCAATAAAATTGAATTTTCCAGCCAGATTCTATAGCATTGCAATGGCCATAGCGCGCCAATGGAATATTTCATCCGTATTTATGCAAGAAAGTTAGGTCACCACGACATTAGTTGAAAATGTCAATAATATTGAATTTCCAGCCAGATTCTATAGCATTGCAATTGCTAAAGCACGCCAGTAGATTCTTTCCTCCTTGCATATGCAAGATAGTTACGTCAACACGACAAGTCCAAAATGTAAATAAATTCGAATTTTCCCGCCAGATTCTATAGCATTGCAATGGCTATAGCACGCCAATAGGGTCTTTCCTCCGTATTTATGCAAGAAAGTTAGCT
>NW_016924414.1:0-319 GCF_001483705.2 Eufriesea mexicana
CAGGCGAGAGGTGATCTAATCACCAAGCTATGGCAGCTTATAGGTTTTGAATAGACTTATTCTCTGGCAAGTAGATGGCTGTACTTGCCACAGGATTGAGGGCGTTAGGCCATCTATTCACCGTGCTATAGCAGGTTCTAGATCTTGGATAGACCTATTCTCTGGCAAGTAGATCACTGTACATGCCATTTCAATGAAGACGTTGGGCGATATATTCGCCAAGCGATAGCAGGTAACAGATTTTGAATAGACCAATTCTCTGGCAAGTAGATGGCTGTAGTTGCCATTGGTTGAAGACGTTAGGCGACCTATTCACCAT
>NW_016924414.1:439-1063 GCF_001483705.2 Eufriesea mexicana
TCTCTGGCAAGTAGATGGCTGTACTTGCCATTGGATTGAAGGCGTTAGGCGATCTATTCGCCATGTTATATCATGTAAAAGGTTTTGAATAGACCATTTCTCTGGCAAGTAGATGGCTGTACTTGCCATTCTGTTGAAGGCGTTAGGCGATCTACACAAAAATCTATAACAAGTTCTAGATTTTGAATAGTCCTATTCTCTGGCAAGTAGATGGCTGCACTTGCCATTGGATTGTAGGCGTTAGGCGCCCTATTCGCCAAGCTATAACAGATTATAGATTTTGATTATACCCAACCTCTGCAAGTTGATGGCTGTACTTGCCATTGGATTGAAGTCGTTAAGCGATCTATTCACCATGCTATAACGGATTATACATTTTGAATATACATATTCTCTGGCAAGACATCGGATTGAAGGCGTTAGGCGATCTATTCACCAAGCTGTAGGAGGTTATAGATTTTGATTAGACCAAATCTCTGGCAAGTAGATGGCTGTACTTGCCATTGGATTGAAGGCGTTATGCCATTTATTCACTATGCTGTAACAGGTTATAGATTTTATGTAGACCTATTTTCTGGCCAGTGGATGTCTGTACTTGCCATTGGATTGAAGGCGGTTGGCGAT
>NW_016924415.1:0-218 GCF_001483705.2 Eufriesea mexicana
TTCCAGGCAGATTCTATAGCACTGCAATGGCTATAGCACGCCAGTAGAATCGATCCTCCTTATCTATGCATGAAAGTTACCTGACCACGATATTAGTCGAACATGACAATGAAATTGAATTTTCGATGCAGATTCTATAGCATTGCAATGGCTATAGCGCGCCAATAGATATTTCCTCCTTATTTATGCACGAATTATACCTCACCACGATATTTGCC
>NW_016924416.1:0-1234 GCF_001483705.2 Eufriesea mexicana
ACACAGCATTGCAGTGCGTAGCACAAAAGCAAAGGTATCCCGTCCTTACCTGTCCTAGCCTAATCTAAACCAACGTATCATAAGCCAACATAATGTGCCGGTACAGCTATTCCTGTCTTTCCCAGAGCCAAGCTGAACATATTACAGCACGGTAGAGTGCAGAAATCTGCCGAATGGCAGTGTACAGCACAAAAGTAGAAGCGACCATCCCATTACCTAATCAATCCTAACATAACCAAACGTAATCTAACTAAGCCTAACGCGCCGAGATCATTATTGCTGTCTTCCCCAGAGTCGAGGAGAGTTTAGCCGAGCACAGTAGAGCGCAGAAATCCACCCAATAACAGTCTGTGCCAAGAAAGTCAAAGCTATCCAAACCTAACCCAAGCTAACATGACCCACACTGGTGTACCACATCCCATCCTGACGTGCGGAGACCAGCACCGCAGCCCTCCCGAGAAACAAGCATAACATATTGGAGCACAGCAGAGCGCAGAACCCCACCGAATAGCTGCGCACAGCACAAAAGTAGAAGCTTTCCTAACAAAACTTAGGCTGACCTAACCTATCTGAGCATAACCTGATTAAACATATCGTGCCAAGACGACTCTTTCTGGCCTTCCCAGTGCCGACCTGCACATACTAGAGCACTGTAGAGTGCAGAAATGCGTCGAAGAGCAGCCTATAACGCAAAAGTCAAAGCTATCACCTCCAAACATAGCCAACCGTAATATAGCCAAAAGTAACCTAACACAAACTATCGTGCGGCGAACACAATTGCTGGAATCCCCAGAGCCAAGCAGAACATATTACTGGAGAGTGGAGCGCCGAAATCGATAAAATCGCGGTATATATCAGAAAATTCCAAGCTACCAAAGCCTAACCCAAGTCAACAGGACTTAACAAAACATGGCCTAACTCAACATAACGTGCAGCGAACATTATTGCTGGGCACACCACGGCCAAGCAGAATGTAGTACAGCATAGTAGAGCGCAGGAGCCAGCCGAATATCAGTGTACAACACGAAAGTCATATCCATCCATACCTAACCCAAACTAACGTAACGCAGCCGAAAGTAGCCTAACTAAGCTCATCGTGTGGAGGCCGCTATTACTGGTGTCCACAGAGTCGGGCAGAGGATAGTAGAGCACAGTAGAGCGGAGTGTTCTTCCGAATAACATTGTACAACATGAATGACAAACCTATCGATACCCTACCCAAGCTAACGTAACC
>NW_016924416.1:1862-2166 GCF_001483705.2 Eufriesea mexicana
ACCGCATCGCAGTTATGACGGCATGGACATTTGCGCTATTCGCTGCTATTCGGTGAATCCCTGCGCTCTACTGTGCTCTAATATGTCCTGCTTGGCTCTGGGGTGGCCAGCAATAGTGGTCAGGGTACTTTAGTTTGCGTTACGTTACGCACGGTTTGGATAGGTTAGTCTGGGTTAGGTTAGGATATCATTGACTTTTGTGCCGTGCGGTTGTTAGGATGGGGGCGAAGAGCACCGCCACCGGTCCGGACGACATCCCAGGCCGAGCCTTTGCACTGGCTCTGGAAGCGTCGAGTGACAGTGT
>NW_016924417.1:0-509 GCF_001483705.2 Eufriesea mexicana
CATACATCCATCCATACATACATCCATCCATCCATACCTCAATCCATCCACACTTCCATTCATCCGTACATACATTCATCCGTATATCCATCCATGCATACCTCAATCCATCCATACAATCATCCATCCATACGGCCATCAATCAATACATTCATCCATCCATACACCAAATCCATCCAGCCATACAACCACCCACCCATACGCCCATCGATCCATACATCTATCCACCCATACATCCATCCATCCATACATTCATACAACCACACATCCATAAGACCATCCATCCATTCATCCACACAACCATACATATGACCATACATACATCCACACGTTCATACATCAACACATCCATAAATTCATTCATTCATTCATCCATACAACCATACACACATCCTTCCATGCATCCATACAAACATCCGTACATCCATCCACCCATACACCCATCCACTCTCACATCCATACAATTATAGATCCATACAACCATTCATCAGTACATCCATCCATCCAAA
>NW_016924418.1:0-1609 GCF_001483705.2 Eufriesea mexicana
TCGTGGCACGTCTGGTTTAGTTGTATTACGCTTGGTCAGGTTAGGTTTGGCTAGGTTTGACCAGGATGGCTTTGACTTTGATGCTATGCACTGCTATCCGGCGGACTTCTGCGGTCTGCGGTGCTCTAGTATATTCTGCTTGGCTATAGGTATGCCAGCAGTATCAGTCTCAGCACGTTAGTCTGAGTTAGTTTGCGCTTGATTTTGTTAAGTTTGACTAGCTTTGGAGAGGTTTGCATTAACTTTTGCGCTATACACTGCTATTCAGTGGATTCCTGCAACCTACATTGCTCCACTATACACTGCCCGGCTCCGGGAAAGCCGGGAATAGCAGTCGCGGCTCTTTAGGATGTGTTATATTACGTTTGGGTATGGTACGATTGGTCAGGCATGCAGAGGATAGCCCTGACTGTTGTGCTGTACACTGCCATTCGGTCGAATCTTGCGCTCTCCTATGCTCTAATATGTTCTGCTTGGCTCTGTGGACGGCAGCAATAGTGGTTTCGGCAAGTCAATATTAGTTAGGTTACGTTTGGCTATGTTTGGTTAGTTTGAGACAGGTAAGGGTGGCATTAACTTTCCCGCCATACACTTCCATTATATGGACTTCTGTGCTCTCCTCTCCTCTAGTATGTTCAGCTTGGCGTTGGAGAGGCCAGCAATTGTGGTCTAGGCACGTTAGGTTCGGTTAGCTTCCGTTCGGTTGTGTTGCGTTTTGTTATGTTAAGATAGGATAACCTTGACTTTTGTGCTACGCACTGCTACCTGATATATTTCATCGCTCTACATTGCACTACGATGCTCTGCTCGCCTCTGTGGAGGCAGAAAATAGTGGCTGTTTCACGACAGGTTGAGTTACGTTACGTTCTGTTAGGATACGTCAGTTCAGTGTAGGTTTGGGCATCCCTGACTCTCGTGGTATACACTGCTGTCGATGGATTTCTGCGCTCTACTGTGCTTTATTATACTCTGCACTGCTGTCTTGAGGCCAGTATGGTCTGCCCGGCACGGTAGATTGGTTTAAGCTACGTTTGGTTATGTCACGTTTGGTCAGGTTAGGAGAGGATAGCATTGACTTCTGTGCGGTACTGTCGTTCGGTGAACTTCGGCGATATGCTGTGCTCCAATATGTCCAGCTTCGCTTCTGGAGGGCCAGCAATAGTGGTATCGGCACGTTTCGTTGAATCAAGCGGCGCTTGGTTAGTTTAGGTTAGTACAAGTTCGGTTTGGACCCCCCGAGAGGACCGAGGCATTGTGGCTTTACCATCGGTACCACGGGAAGCCGCTAAGGTCACTTATGCGCGTGGGGAACGTCGTGGTCGAGGTACCGGACCGGATGGAATATCTCGATCTCTTCCTCGACAGCCACTGGAAGTTCGACGAGCATCTCCTTGCGCTGGAAGCACGCCTGGAAGGTATGACGGGGGCACTTCGTCGCCCGCTACCCAAACTGGGTGGGCCAGACGGGAGGGTGCGCTGCCTCTACACAGGAGTCATTCGCTCGGTGGCACTTTACGCGCCTCCGACCTGGGCAAGCGACCTGGTTGCTAGTCCGCGCAGTCTGGCGAATCTCCGGCGATTCGCTGGCAGGATGGCGATCAGGGTCGTG
>NW_016924419.1:0-946 GCF_001483705.2 Eufriesea mexicana
AAGTATTCGAACGCTGTACGAATTTTAAGAGAGTACTCTAACTGAAAAATTCTGATTTTAATGGAAGTGTAAGTGCACTTGAAGCATAATGAGTAGCACATGGTTGAATCTTTTGTGTTTGCAGACATCGTTCGCGTGGGTGAAATCGTTACTCAGAGTTACAATCCGATCTCTGTTTCTTTAAACATAACTGTACAACGATGCGAGATAAAGAAAAATTTGTCGAATAATAAATGTTCAACTTTTGTTGCTCCGTCACTCTGTGGTAAAAATGTCTCCGCGTGGGATCCCGTTTAAGAATCGATAAAATTGTTAAAACTTTGGTCGTTGATTTTAGCCCCTCAGAGTCATTTTCTGCCAATAAAAATGTTACTGCAGACGTAACTTATTATACTTTACGTGCACGCGAATTTTCATTAAAATTGGAATTTTTGGGTTAAAGAATTCTTTTGGAGTATAGCGTTCGAGCTGATATAGCATGAGCTACTGTATATGTAATGTTAAATACTGTCTGATGGATCGTATAGATCAGTATTTGAGACAGTATAGACACGTATAGATACAGTATCTTTTAGAGATCGAATAAATTCTCGATATATATTAACTTGTATATTAAAACTTATTAACAACGTATCAATTTTTACTAATTTACTGTGACCTAAATGACCCCTCTTTAAACTTTTGGTTAATAATTATGTTATTGTGTAATTATTATTCTTATTATTCTTATTATTATTATGTAATTATTGCGAGTATTGGTTTTATATGTGTGAATGGTAATGAGATAGAATAAATGAAAGTCATTTGGGATGATATAAATATAATATGTGCTAGTGAAATCTAGTGTGAATGTTGATAAAAAATGTTTAGAAGAATGTGCCAGTATGAAACAGTTACGTGAAACTCGTCATAGAGTAAACATGTGTTAATGAAAGTGAGAAAGAGA
>NW_016924420.1:0-1271 GCF_001483705.2 Eufriesea mexicana
AGACAAATATCGTGGTGAGTTAACTTTCTTGCATAAGTAAGGGTGTAAGACTCTATTGGCGTGCTATAGCCATTGCAATGCTACGGAATCTTGCTGGAACATTAAACATTGTTGACATTTTCGACTAATAATCGACTAATATCGTGGTGAGCCAACTTCGTTGCATAGATAAGGAGGAAAGATTCTATTGGCGTGCAATTGCCATCGAAATGCTATAGAATCTGCATGGAAAATTAAATTTTATTGACATTTTCAAATAATATCGTGGTGAGCTGGCTTTCTTGCATAAATAAAGGCGAAAGACTCTATTGGCGTGCTATAACCATTGCAATGCTATAGAATCTGGCTGGAAGATTCAATTTTATTCACATATATGACTAATGTCGTGGTGAGCTAACTTTCTTGCGTAAATAAGGAGGAGAAATGCCATTGGCGTGCTATAGCCACTGCAGTGCTACAGAATCTGGCTGCAAAATATAACCTTATTGACATTTTCGACTAATATCGTGCTGAGCTATCTTTCCTGCATAAATAAGGTGGAAAGATTCTATTGGCGTACTATAGCCATTGGAATGCTATGGAATCTGGCTGGAAAATTCAACTTTATCGTCATTGTAGACAAATATCGTGGTGAGTTAACTTTCTTGCATAAGTAAGGGTGTAAGACTCTATTGGCGTGCTATAGCCATTGCAATGCTACGGAATCTTGCTGGAACATTAAACATTGTTGACATTTTCGACTAATACCGTGGTGAGCTAACTTCGTTGCATAGATAAGGAGGAAGGATTCTATTGGCGTGAAATTGCCAACGCAATGATATAGAATCTGCATGGAAAATTCAATTTTATTGACATTTTCAAATAATATCGTGGTGAGATATCTTCCTTGCATAAGTAAGGAGGTAAGACTCTATTGGCGTGCTATTGCCATTGGAATGATACAGAATCTGACTGGAAAATAAAATTTTATTAACATTTTCTTCCAATTTCGTGGTGAGCTAACTTTCTAGCGTAAATTAGGAGGGAAGATTCAATTGGCATGCTATAGCCATCGCAATGCAACAGAATCTTGCTGGAACATTTAATTTTATTGTCATTTTCGACTAATATCGTGGTGAGCCAACTTCGTTGCATAGATAAGGAGGAAAGATTCTATTGAGTATCGTGGTGAGCCAACTTCGTTGCATAGATAAGGAGGAAAGATTCTGTTGGCGTGCAATTGCCATAGAAATGCTATAGAATCTGCATGGAAAATTAAATTTTATTGACAT
>NW_016924421.1:0-1357 GCF_001483705.2 Eufriesea mexicana
AAGGTTATGTTAGTTTGGGTTAGATTTGGACTGTTTTGACATTCTTGGCATAGACTGCAATTCGTTGGATTTCTGCGCTCTTCTCTGCTCTACCATACTCTGCACGGCTCTGGGGATGCCAGCAATTGTGCTCGCTGCACGTTAGGTTGAGTTAGGTTAGGCTGGGTTATGCAACGATTGGTTAGGTCAGGAGGGTATAGCTTTGGATATTGCGTTGTACACTGCCATCCGGCGGGCGCCTGCACCCTACTGTGCTCTAGCGTGTTCAACTTGGCTCTGGAGTGGACAGAAATGGTGGAGTTGGCACGCTACGTTTAGTTAGGCTACGTTCCTTTATGTTAGATTAGGTCAGGTTAGGTTAGTATATCTTTGGCTTTTGTGCCTTACACTGCAATGTGTCGGGTTTCTGCGCACAACTGTGCTCTGGTATATTCTGATTGGCCCTGCAAGTGTCAGCAATAATGGTCTAGGCACGTTAGGTTGACTTATGTTACGTTTCGTCCTGTTAGGTTGGGACATTTTTTGTCAGGATATCAATGACTCTTGTGCCGCTCACTACAGTGCGTTCTATTTCTACGCTCCACTGAGCTCTAACTTATTCTGCATGGCTATCCGTAGGACAGCAATATTTGCCTCGCAATACAACAATTTCTCGGATCCCGAGAGACGAACAGAGTACAGTGTAGCAATGCAGAGCCAGGAATCCACCGAATAGCAGCGTACAGCACAAAAGTCAAAACTACTACTCCCCAACATATCCAAAAGTAATATAGCCGAACGCAGCATAACTTAACGTAACGAGCCTAGACCACTATCGCTGTCCTCCCCAGAGCAATGTAGAATATACTTAGGCACAGTGGAGCTCAGAAAGCCACCAAATGTCAGTGTATAGCACAAGGGTCATAGATATTCTAATCTAACCTGACTTAACCTAACCTAACCAAGCTAAGAATAACACACCATGACGAGACGAGACCTCTATTGCAGGCCTCCCCAGAGCCAAGCAGTACATGTTAGAGAACAGTAGAGTGCAGAAACCCGCCGAACAACGGTCTACACCACGAAAGTCAAAGCAATCCAAACCTAGCCAGAGCTAACATATCCTAACTGTCTCAACCTATCGTACAGAGACCACTATTAATGGCGTCCCAGAGTCGAGCAGAGTATTGTAGAGCAACGTAGAGTGCAGAAACCCGTCGAATAGCATTGTATAGCACAAACGACAAAGATATCCTAACCTAAAGTGTCCCACCCTAACCCAACGAACGCAACATAAATCAGCCTATAGCGCCACGACCGCTATTACATGTCTCTCCAAAGGGGATCAAATTTTAGTAGAGCAATGAAGAGCGCGGAA
>NW_016924422.1:0-1067 GCF_001483705.2 Eufriesea mexicana
GGCGTCCTCAGAGCTCGGCAGAGGGTAGTATTGCAATGTAGAGCGCAGAAACCCATCGAGTAGATGTGTAACGCTCAAAAGTCAAAGCTATCCTATGCTAACCAAACCAAACGTAACAAAACCGAACGTAACATAACAGAACCTAACGTGCCGAGACCATTATTTCTGCCCTCCACATAGAAAATCTGAAGCTAACAGAGCACAGTAGGGCGCAGATATCCGCCGAATAGCACTGCGTAGCACAATAGTCAGAGCTATGCTGTCATAGCATAGCCAAACATAACATAGCCAAACGTAACGTAGCTCAACTTAACGTGCCGAGACCACTACTGCTGGCCTGCCCTGGGACAAGTAGAATATGGTACAGATCAAGTAGAATATGGTACAGCATGATAGAGGGCTGGTATTCACAAAATAACAGCATATATCACAAACGTCAAAGCTGTCCTCTCCTAATCTGACCAAACGTAACAAAAGCGATTGTAACAAATCAATTTAGCGCGCCTCGGCCACGATTTCTGGCATCCCCAAAGCAAAGCAGAGCATATGAGGGAAGAGCAGATCACAGAAACACGTCGTAAATCAGGGTGTAGCAAAAGAGTGAAAGCTATCCCGTCCTAACCTTAACTAAGGTAGCGTAAACGTACGCAACATAAGGCATCCAAACGTGCTGGGACCACTATTGCTGCCAGGCACAGAGCGAAGCAGAATGCACTAGAGCAGAGTAGAGCGCAGAAGTTCACCGAATAGTAATGCATAGCGCAGAAGTCAAAGCTAATCTACCAACCTAATCAATCGTTGCATAGCCAAGCGTAACCTAACTAAGACTACCGTGCCCCGTACACCACTGCTGGCCTCCCTATCCCAAGTTAGGGCAGGACAGCTTTGACTTCCTTGACACACACTGCTGTTAGTAGCATTGCTGCGGTCTTCTGTGCGCTATGGTGTTCTGCTTGGATCTGGGGAAGCCAGCAGTTGTGGACTCGGCTCCTGATGATGAGATTGGCTATGTCAGGTTAGGATGGGTTAGGACAAGTTATATTAGGATGTCTTCGACTTTTGTGCTA
>NW_016924423.1:0-1108 GCF_001483705.2 Eufriesea mexicana
GCAACCTATTGTGCCACGACCGCTGTAGCAGGCCTCCGCATAGTCGAGCAGAGTATAGTAGAGTAATGCAGAGTGCGGAAGTCGACCGAATAGCTCCGTATAACACAAAAACCAAAGCTGTGCTCTCCTAACCTAACGAAACGTAACATAGCCGAACGCAACGTAACTAAGACTGACTTCCCGAGACTAAACTTGCTGGCAACACCATAGCCAAGTAGAATACTCTAGAGCACAGTAGAGCGCATAAATCCACCGTATAATAGTGTATAGCACCAGAGTCAAAGGCATGCTGACCAAACATAGCCTAACCAAACCTAACCAAACGTAACCTATCTCAACCAAACTTGCCACGACCGCTATTGCTGGGCTCCTCCGATTCAAGCAGATGCGAGTAGAGCAGTGCAGCGCACAGACATCTACCGGAGAGCAGTGTACAACATAAAAGTCTAGGCCCTTCTATTCTAACCTAACCAATCGTAACATGACCAATCGCAACTTATCATAACCCAAAGTGCCACGAAGACCTTTGCTGGCCTACGCAGAGCCGAGGAGAAGATATTAGAGCACACTAGAGCGCAGATATCCATCGAAAAGCAGTGTATAACACAAAAGACGAAGCTATCCTAACCAAACCTAACCTAACCTAACCTAACAAAACGTAACCAAGCTCAACCTATGGCGCCACGACCGCTATTTCTGGCATTACCAGAGCAAAGCAGAACATACTAGCGCACAGTAGAGTGCAGAAATCCACCGAATAGCAGTGTATGGCACAAAGGTCGAAGCCATCCTAAGCAAACTTAGCCTAACCTAACCTATCCGAGTGTAACGTAGCCCAATCTAACCTGCCACGACAGTTGTTGCTGGTCTCCCCAGAGACAGTCAGACGATAGTAGGGCAATGCAGTTCGCGGATATCGTCTGAAAAGCAGTCTACAGCACACAGAAAAAGCTATATTGACCAAACCTATCCGAACGTAGCCAGGCCGTGCGTTACATAACTCAGCCTTGCGTGCCGAGACCACCATTGCTGGCCTCCGCGGAGGCAAGCAGATCACACCAGAGCACAGTAGAGCTCATGAGTTCAACGTACAATAGCGCATTGCACA
>NW_016924424.1:0-988 GCF_001483705.2 Eufriesea mexicana
GCTAACAAGGAGAGTGCAAGTCCTTCGATTTAGTTGAAACTTTGCAGCTTTGTGGATATCGTCGTGCAGTTTAAGAAAATACATCATTATAGCCGTAACTACTCAATAGTTTTTCAGATATTTGCGATTAAAGTTTTATTACGTTCGTAATTATGCATTTCTTTCTAAGGTGTTTGAAGTTAAGTTGTATCGTAACGGCGACGATCGAGAATTGATAAAGTGGAAGACCGGCGTTCGATTGCCGTCACATAGGTTTGTTAGTTTTTTCAAAATATATTTTTTATTTTGTATTCATTTTGCATTGTAAATAAACAACTGTAATTAAAATTTCTTAATAAAAAAAATTATTTTTTGCGCTTTCTTATGCTAGTATATATTTATTACAAAATAATAAGAATATTATGCAAGAAAAATACTTTTCTGCAGGAATCTTATTTACTACAGGAAATACAAAACCTATTGCTCATGTAAGTATTAATTATTAAATTAAACATCGTATAAGAATTTTGCCTATAATTCCAACTTTGCTCTGTAGCTGTAAATGTTCATGAATTAATTACAAAGACTTGGCAATTTATTAATTTTCTACTGTCCAATTTCTAGTATCCAGTTCGAATAAAAATTGTACCGTCTTGGATCAGCGCCATTTATCATTTGGACTCAAAAATCAAGAAAGTAACAGCAATATAGTATAGGCACGGATGTCGTCAAATAGCTCGTCACGTGACAAACAAGGACAGAGCGGGGATAGAAAGGGATAAAATGGCTCCGGCAGTGAAGAATTATTAATTACTCTATTTCCGTAAACAATTTGTGAACTTTTATAATTTCATTGCAAAGCTGGAACATCAGGCTGAATTCCTATGTAATTTTCGTAAAGAATTTAGCTCTAAATTGAGTTATTAATTTTTAGTTGATGGCGTCAATGATTTCGTAACGGCGACCATCACGATCTTCTGTGAAAATATTTAATACTCAACGAAACTAG
>NW_016924425.1:0-833 GCF_001483705.2 Eufriesea mexicana
TTCGGTGGATTTTTGCACCCTAGTGTGCTCTAGTTTGTTCAGCTTGGCTCCGGGGATGCCACATGTCGTGGTCTCGTCATGATAGGTTGAGTCTGACTACGTCTGGATACGTAATGTTTGGCTCGGTTATGATAGGCTACTTTGCCTTTCGTGCTGTACACTGCTTTTCGGTGGATTCCTGTGATCTACACTGCTCTATTATATTCTGCTTGGCTCTGGGGATGCCAGCAACAGTGGTCGAGGCATGATATGTTGTTGCACGCTTCGTTTCGGTCGGTTAGCGAATGCCATGTACGGTTAGGATATATTTGACTTTTGTGCTATACGCTGCAATGAGTTGGATTTCTGAGCTCTACTGTGCTCTAGTATACTCTGCTTGGCTCTGCGGATGCCAGTAGTAGTGTGCTCGGCACGATACTTTTTGTTAGGTTACGTTCTGCTATGTTACGTTTGGTTAGGTTAGGACACGATAGACTTGACATTTGTACCGTACATTGCTATTGGGTTTTCTTCTGCTTACTACTGTGCTTTAATTTGTTCTGCTTGGCTCTGTGGGGGGCCAGCAATAGTGGTCTCGGCATGTTAGGCTGTGTTGGGCTACGTTTGGTTGGGTTACCTCAGCTTGGGTTAGGTACGGACAGCTATGACTTTTGTGCCATACACTTCAATTCTATGGATTTCTGCGCTCTGCAGTCCTCTAATATCCTCTGCTCGACTCAGCGGAGGCCAGCAATTGTGGTAGCGGTACGTTAGTTTGTGTTATGACGTGCTTCGATATGTGAGAAGAGGGCAGCCATGACTTTTTTGCCATACACTGCTATACGGTGAACTGC
>NW_016924426.1:0-748 GCF_001483705.2 Eufriesea mexicana
TCAAACGTAACCTAACATAGCATAACCAAACGTAACCTAACACGACTTAACGTGCCGAGACCAATATTGTTGGCCTCCCATGGCCAAGCAGAGAATAATAGAGCACAGTAGATGGCAGATATCCACCGAATAGCAGTGTTTAGCACAAAAGTCTAAGCTACCCTGGCCCAACCCAACCAAACTTTACATAATGAAACGCAACGTAACCCAGCCTACCGTGCAGGAACCACTGTTGGTGGCATCCGCACCTGGCCTCCCCAGGGCGAGGCAGAACGTATTAGAGCACAGTAGATCACAGAAATCAACCGTATTGCAGTGCATAGCGCAAGATTCAAAGCTGTCGTGTCCTAACCTGAATAAACGTAACGTAACCAACGTATCCTTACCCATCCTGAAGTGCCGAGGCCAATATTGCTGCAGTACCCCGTGCCAAGTAAAACATATTAGAGAGCAGATCTCAGGGGTGCATCCAATCGCAGTGCATAGCGCAATAGTCGAAGTTCCTCTATCCCAAGTCCCAGGTCTCAACCAAACGCGAAGAGACCACAGTTACTAGCCTGCCCAAAGATTAGCAGAACATAATACAGCACGGTAGAGCGCAGTAACCCTCCCCATTGCAGTCTATAGCGCAAAAGAGGAAGATACCCTAACCAAACATGTCCTAACCTAACCTAACCGAGCGTAGACTAACTCAAGATGAAGTGTTGTGGGTATTATTGCTGGCGTTCCCGGACTCAGGCAGAGTATA
>NW_016924427.1:0-1227 GCF_001483705.2 Eufriesea mexicana
AAACCTGTTATAGCTTGGTGAATAGATCGCCTAACTCCTTCAATCCAGTGGCAAGTGCAGCCACCTGCTTGCCAGAGAATAGGACTATTCAACATCTATAATCTTTTATAGCTTGGAGAATAGATCGCCCCATGCCTTCAATCCAATGGCAAGTACAGCAATATACTTTCCAGAAAATAGATCTATTCAAAATCTATAACCTATCATAGCTTGGTGAAAAGATCGCCTATCGCCTTCAATACAATGGCAATTACAGCCATGTACTTGCCAGAGAATAGGACTACTCAAAGTCTATAATCTGTTATAGCATGGTTAATAGGTCGCCTAACGCCTTCGACCAATGGCATGTACTGCCATCTACCTGCCACAGAATATTTCTACTCAAAATATAAGACCTGTTATAGCTTGGTGAGTAGATCGCCTAACGAATTCCATCCAATGGCAAAAACAGCCATTTACTTGCCAGGGAATAGGTCTGTTCAAAATCTATAACCTGTTATAGCTTGGTGAATACATCGCGTAACGCCTTCTATCTAATGGCAAGTACAGCCATCTACTTGCCAGAGAATAAGTCTATGCAAAATCTATAAGCTGTCATAACTTGGTGATTAGATCGCCTGACGCCTTCAATCCAATGGCAAGTACAGCCATATACTTGCCGGAGAATAGGTCTCCCCAAAATCTATAACCTGTTATAGCTTGGTGAATACATCGCGTAACGCCTTCTATCTAATGGCAAGTACAGCCATCTACTTGCCAGAGAATAAGTCTATGCAAAATCTATAAGCTGTCATAACTTGGTGATTAGATCGCCTGACGCCTTCAATCCAATGGCAAGTACAGCCATATACTTGCCGGAGAATAGGTCTCCCCAAAATCTATAACCTGTTATAGCTTGGTGAATAGATCGCATAACCCCTTCAATCCTATGGCAATTACAGCCATCTTCTTGCCAGAGAGGAGTTCTATTGAAAATCTATAGTCTGTTATAGCTCGGTGAATAGTTCGCCTAACGTCTTGAATCCAATTGCAAGTACAGCCACCTACTTGCCAGACAATATTTCTATTCAAAATCTAAAACCTGTTATAGCTTGGAGAATAGATCGCCAAACTCCTTCAATCCAATGGAAAGTACAGCCATCTACTTGCCAGAGAATATGTCTCATCAAAATCTATAACCTGTTATAGCTTGGTGAATAGATCGCCTAACGCCTTCATTCCAATGGC
>NW_016924428.1:0-534 GCF_001483705.2 Eufriesea mexicana
CAATAAAATTGAATTCTCCAGGCAGATCCTGGAGCAATGAAATGGCTACAGCACGTCAATAGAATCATGCCTCCTTATTTATACACCAAAGTCAGCTCACAACGATATTAGTAGAAAATGTCAATGAAATTGAATATCCAGCCAGATTCTAAAACATTGCAATGGCTATTGTACGCCAATAGAATCTTTCCTCCTCATTTATGAAAGAAAGTTAGCTCTCCACATTAGTCGAAAATGTCAGTAAATCTGAATTTTCCAGCGAGTCCCTATAGCAATGCAATGGCTATAACACGGCAACAGAATCTTTCCTCCTTATTCATGCACGAAAGTTAGCTCACCTGGATATTAGTCGAAAATGTCAATAAAATTTAATTTTCCAGCCTGTTTCTATGGCATTGCAATGGCTGTAGCGCGCCAATAGAATCTGTCCTCCTTATTTATGCAAGAAAGTTATCTCACCAAATATATGTGGAAATTGTCAATAAAGTTGAATTACCCAGGCTGAATCTATAGCACCGCAATGGATATAGCACG
>NW_016924429.1:0-1295 GCF_001483705.2 Eufriesea mexicana
AATAAAATCGAATTTTGCACGCAGATTATATAGAATTGCAATGGCTATAGCATGCCTATTGTATCTTTCCTCCTTATTTACACAAGTGGGTATGCTCAGCACGATATTAGTAGAAAATGTCAATAAAATTGTATTTTCCAGAGAGATTCGATAGCGTTGCAATGGCTATAACTCGGCAATAGAATTTTCCCTCCTTACTTAAGCAAGAAAGTTAAGTCACCACGATATTAGCCGAAAACGTCAATAAAATTGAATTTTCCAGACAGATTTTATAGCACCGCAATGACTATAGCACGCCAATAGGATATTTCTTCCTTATTTATGCAAGAAATTGCAATGGCTACAGCACGCCAGTAGGATCTTTCCTCCTTATATATGCAAAAAAGTTAGGTCACCACGATATTAGTCGAAAATGTGAATAAAATCGAATTTTGCACGCAGATTATATAGAATTGCAATGGCTATGGCATGCCTATGGTATCTTTCCTCCTTATTTGCACAAGTGGGTTTGCTCACCACGATAATAGTCGAAAATGTTAATAAAATTGAATTTTCTAAGCAGATTCTATAGCATTGCAAAGGCTACAGCACGCCAGTAGAATCTTTCCTCCTTATATATGCAAGACAGTTATGTTACCACGATATTAGTCGAAAATAGTTATGTCACCGCGATATTAGTCGAAAACGTCAATAAAATTGTATTATCCAGCCAGATTCTATAGCATTGCGATGACAATAGCGCGCCCATAGCATCTTCCCTCCTTATTTATGCAAGAAAGCTAGGTCACCACGATATTAGCCGAAAATGTCAATAAAATTCTATTTTCCAGCCAGATTCTACAGCATATCTATGGCTCTAGCACGCCAGTAGAATCTTACCTCGTTATATATGCAAGAAAGATAGGTCACCACGATATTAGCCGAAAATGTCAATAAAAGTGTATTTTCCAGCCAGATTCTATAGCATTGCAATGGCAACAGCACGCCACTAGTATCTTTCCTCCTTATTTATACACCAATGTTGGCCCACAACGATATTAGTCGAAAATGTCAATAAAAGTGTATTTTCCAGCCAGATTCTATAGCATTGCAATGGCAACAGCACGCCACTAGTATCTTTCCTCCTTATTTATGCACCAAAGTTGGCCCACAACGATATTAGTCGAAAACGTCAATAATATTGAATTTTCCAGCGAGATTCCATAGTATTGCAATAGCTACAGCACTCCAGTAGTATCTTTCCTCCTTATATATCCAAGAAAGTTAGGTCACCACGATATTAGTCGAAAATGTCA
>NW_016924430.1:0-686 GCF_001483705.2 Eufriesea mexicana
TCAATTTTATTGACATTTTCGACTAATATGGTGGTGTGCTATCTTTCTTCCATAAATCAGAAGGAAATATCCTATTGGCGTGCTATTGCCATTACAGTGCTATAGAATCAGGATGGAAAATTCAATTTTATTGACATTTTCGACTATTATCGTGGTGAGCTAACTTTCTTGCATATATAAGGAGGATTGATACTAATGGCGTGGTATAGGCATTGCAATGGAAAAGAATCATGCTCCAAAGTTCAATTTCATTGACATTTTCGACTAATATCGTGGTGAGCCAGCTACCTTGTATAAGTAAGGAGGGAAGATTCTATTGGCGTGCTATATCCATTGCGATGCTGAAGAATCTGGCCGGAAAATTCAATTTTATTGACATTTTCGACTAATATCGTGGTGAGTTAATCTCGCTTAAGTATGGTGGAAAGATAGTTTTGGCGTGCTATATCCATTGCAATGCTGAAGAATCTGGCCGGAAAATTCAATTTTATTGACATTTTCGACTAATATCGTGGTGAGTTAACTTTCTTGGATAAATAAGGAGGAAGGATTCTATTGACGTGCTATTGCCATTGCAATACTGCAGAACCTGGATGGAAAGTTCAGTTTTATTGTCATTTTCCACTGGTATCGTGGTGAGCTAACTTTCTCGCATAAACAAGGAGGAAAGATTATATTGGCAAGCT
>NW_016924431.1:0-548 GCF_001483705.2 Eufriesea mexicana
GTATTGATGTATGTATGGATGTGTGGATGTGCGAATGTTTGCATGTATGGATGGATGGTTGTATATTTGGACGGATTTATGGATGTATGGATGTGTGAATGTATGGATGTGTGGATGTATGGATGTACGAACGGATGTATGGATGTATGGATGTATATATGTATGGATGCATGGACGGATGGATGTATGGATCGATGGATGTATGGGTGGGTGCTTGTATGGATCGATGGATGTATGGTCCGATGTATGTATGGATGGGAGGATGTATGGATGGATGGTTGTGTAGAAAGGTGGAAGTGTGGATGGATTTATGTATGGTTGAATGGTTGTATGGATGGATGGATGTATGGATGGATTGATGTTTGGATCGACGGATGTACGGATGTATGGATGTCTGGACGGATGGATGGATGGATGTATGAATGGGTAGACGTATGGATGGATGTATGTATGGATGAATGGTTTTATGGATGGATGTATGGATTCATGGGTGTATGGATGTATGGATGTTCGAATGTATGGATGTACGGATGTATTGATGTATGGAT
>NW_016924432.1:0-3492 GCF_001483705.2 Eufriesea mexicana
GCATAGCAGAACACAGTGGAGCGAAGGATTTCGCCAAATAGCTGTGTATAGCGCAAAAGTCGCTGCCATCCTTTCCTAACATAGAAACTCGTGACATTGCCAAACGTACACAAGCACCACCTAACGTGTCGCCACAACTATTGCTGTCCTCCCCAGAGAGGCTGTACATATTAGAGGAGAGTTGAGCGTAGAAATCAATAGAATCGCAGTGTGCAACTGAGAAGCCGAAGATACACATACCTAACCCAAGCTATCGTATCCTATCCTTGCATAGCAAACTCAACACTACGTGCCGCGACCGCATTTACTGGCCCCCACAGGGTCAAGCAGAGTTCAGTGTAGCGCAGTAGAGAGCAGGAATCCACCGAAAAACAGTCGATAGCACGGAAGCTGTGTATTAGCCTGAGCGCATAGCAGTGTATAGCGCAAACGTCTAAGATGCCCTACCCTAATCTCACCGCACGTAACATAAACATTCGCAACGTAACTCAAACTAACGTGGCGGGGCCGCTACTGCTGCCCACCCTAGAGCCAAGCAAAGCATACTAGAACAGAGTAGATGGCAGAAACAAACCGAAAGCAGTGTACACCACGTAAGTCAGAGTTATCCAAGCCTAGCCCAGGCTAACATATCATAACCAAACGTAGCCTAACTCGACCTAACGTGCCTAGACCTATATTACCATCCTTCCCATAGACGAGCCGAGTACAGTAGTGCAATGTAGGGCGCAGAAATCCACCGGACTGCTGTGTAAAGCACAAAGGTCAATGGGAATGTAATCTAGCCTATCCAAACTTAACATAGCCAAACGAATCGCAACTCAATATATCGCGCCAGGACCGCGATTGCGGGCCTCCACAGGGTAGAGCGGAGCATATTTGAGCAATGTAGAGCGCAGAAATAAGCCGAACAGCTGTGTACCGCACAAAAGTCGAAGCTATCGCCTCCAAACATAGCCAATCTTAATATAACCAATCTCAATATAACACAACATAACGTGTATGGCACAGGGTTAAAAGAAATCCTAACCTAACCCTTCCAAATCTAATCTAACCACACTTAGAGCAACTAAGCCTAACGTGCCGAGACCAGTGTTGCTGGCCGCAGCGAAGCCAGGCGGTATATACAAGAGCACAGCAGAGCGCAGAAGTCCTCCGCATTGCTGTTTATAGCAGAAAAGTCACAGATATCCTGACCAAACCTAACTCTACCTAACCTAACCGAACGTAACGTAACTCAACATAACGTGTCTAGACCACAATTACTGACCTCTCCAGAGACAAGCCGATGGTAGTAGAGCAACGTAGATTGCAGATACCGACCAAACAGCGGTGTATAGCAGAAAAGTCGAAGCAATCCCTACCAAATTTAATCCCTACCAAATTTAACGTATCCTAACCGACCAAAACGTACCGTAACGCAGCCTAACTTGCCGCGACCACCGCTGCTGGCAATGGGACAAACAGATTACTATGGATCACATTAGAGCGCAGAGGTCCGTGGAATATCACTGTTAGGCACGAAAGTCCAAACCAGATCCAGCATAGCCAAAGCTAACCAAACGTAATCTAGCTCAACTTAACTTACCGCGACAAGTATTGGTGGCACACTGCCAAGCCGAGCATATTAGAGTAAGGCGGAGCACAGTAATCCATAGAATTGCAGTGTACCGCGGAAAAGTCAATGATACCCGGACCTAAGCCAAACTAACTTATCCCAGATTGACAAAGCCAAACTAAGCGTAAAGTGCCGCGGTCACTATTGCTGTTTACCACAGGGCCAAGCAGTTAAGAGTTGAGCACAGTAGAGTGCAGGAAGGCACCGAATAACTGTGTATAGCTCGAAAGATAAGGATATCCTACCGTAACTTAACTTAACCAAACATAACCGAGCGTAACATAGCTAAACTTGAAGTGCCGAGGCCACTGTTGCTGGTTTTCCCAGAGTCGAGCAGAGTATGGTGGAGCAATGAAGAGTGCAGAAGTCCTCCGTATACCAGTGTATGGTGCAAAAGTCAGAGATATCCTATCCGAACCTGTCCAAACGTAACATTAGCAGACGTGATGTAACTTAACCTATCGTGCCGTGACCAGTACTGCTAGCATCCCCAGAGCCTATCAGAACAGACTAGAACACAGTAGTGCGCAGAATTCCGCCGCACTACAGCGCAAAGCACAAAAGTCAAAGATATCCTATCCAAACCTCTCTTAACCTGACGCACCAAACGTAGCCTGACTAAACATAACTGGCCGATACCACATTTGCTGGCATTTCCAGAGCTAAGGTGAACACCTTAGAACGCAGTTGAGCGCAGATATTCACCGAGTAGCAGTGTACATGACAAGAGTCAAAGCAATCCTCACCAAACCTGACCAATAGTGACATACACAAGCGTAACATAAGACACCCTAACCTACCGCGACCGCTACTGCTGGCCTCCCCAGATCCAAGCAGTATATATTAGAGGGGGTGCAGTGCAGAAATCCATAGAACCGCAGTGTATATTGGAAGAGTCATAGCTATACAAATCTAGCCCAGACAAACATAGCATAACCAAGCGAAGCATAACTCAAAGTGTCTTGGCACGATCACTATTGCTGGAACCCCGGGGCAAAGAGGTATATATCAGAGCACAGTAGGACGCTGAAATCCACCATACAGCAGTGTATACCACGAAAGTCAAATCTAATCACACCTAACCCAGGCAAACATATCACTAGCAAACGCAGCCTAACACAACCTGACGTGCGGAGGCCACTATTACTATCTTCCCGAGACTCGAGCAGGGTATTGCATATATATGAAGAGCGTAGAAATCCTCCGAATAGCCGGGCATAGCACAAAAGTCAACTTCATCCTATTCCAAATTATACAAACGTAATATAGCCAAACGTAACCAAACTTAATGTAACGTGCCTGGGCCACTATTACTGACCTACACAGAGAGAAGCAGAATATTCTAGAGCACAGTAGAGCGCAGAAGGCCACAATATTGCGGTGCATAACACAAAAGTCAGAGATATCGCAACTTAGCCTAACATGACCCAACCAAATCTGACGTAGAATGACTGATAATGACGTGACACCACCACTACTGCCGTCCTTCCAAGAGTCGAGCAGAGTATAGTAGAGCACAGTTGAACGCGGAAATGCACCGACTGGAAGTGTATACCCCGAAAGTCAAACCTATCCAAACACAACCCAAGCAAATGTAACCTAACCAAACCGACCCTAACATAACCTAACCGAATCTAATCTGCCGAATAGCAGTCTATAGCACAAAAGTTGTCTCTACCCTTTCCTTACCTTTCTAAACGTAGTACAGACAAACGTCACCAAACTTAAGGTAACGTGGCGGGACCATTGTTGCTGGCCGCCCCAGAGACGCGCAGAATTCTCTGCAGCACAGTAGAGCGCAGATCTGCACCGAATAGCGGTGTATAGCACATAAGTCGAAGATACCGTGTCCTAACTTAACGAAACGTAGCATA
>NW_016924433.1:0-529 GCF_001483705.2 Eufriesea mexicana
TGGATTTCTGCTTTCTAATGTGCTATAATATGCCCTGCTTGGCCCTGGGATTACCAGTAACAGTGGTCTCTGCATGTTAGGTTCAGTAGTGTTACGTATCGATGGGTTATTTTAGGAAGGCTCGGTTAGGGTTTATTTGACTTTTGTGCTGTAAACTGCATTTCGATGGATTTCCGCGCTCTACAGTGCTCTACCATACTCTGCTCGACCGTGGCCAGGCGAGCAGTGTTGATCCTGGCATTTCAGTTTGGGATAGGTTACGCGTGGTTAGGTTATGTTAGGATAAGAGTGGTTAGTACACATTAGACTTTCGTACTATACACTGTTGTTCGTTGGACTTTGGTGGTCTTCTGTGTCCTGGAAGACATCTTCTGTGTCCTGGAAGACCCTGCACGGCTCAGGGGAGGCCAGGAACAGTGGTCGCGGCACGTTAAGTTGAGATATGCTACGATCGGCTAGGTTATGATAGGTCAGGTTAGGACAGGGTATCTTCGACTTTTGTGCAATTCACTACTATTCGGTGGACTTA
>NW_016924434.1:0-628 GCF_001483705.2 Eufriesea mexicana
CTGACGACTTATGTTCTACAGTAGCTCTAGAATAATCATTTTATGCATCAGTTGTATATAATGACGATTACAATTTCCAGTGCGGTATATGGTGCATACACCAGTACAGTCGTGTAGCCATTTGATTAACCATTTCAGTGATGATTTATATTCCACGGTATTTCTAGAGTATGCAATGCATACTGCAGTTACGTTCAAGGGATATTTAAAATTCTCAGCACGGTAGTCGGCACAGCCACCAATACTGCATTGTAACCATTGGATTAATGCGCTAAGAGATGTTTTATATCTTATTGCAATTCCAGAGTGACAAGGGACAGGCCAGTCATCGCTCGAGAAGTTAATGTCCGACGAAACAGTACTGAGTATAATCATTATCACAGTGCTTTACCCGTTGGACTAATTTTGCGACTGATAAAAAATTTAACGAAAATTGTAGAATAACCAACATATAGCGCTCTTATGGCTAGGGATATATACAATGAAAATCACGGTACTTAGTACATGCATCTGCAGAGCACTGTAGCTTTTGCAATGTTCTGTCCAATGACGGTTTGTATATTGCAGCAATTCTAGAATCACAAAGGGCAGATCAGTTGTAGCTTGCGGCATTAGCAACTGACAACTC
>NW_016924435.1:0-284 GCF_001483705.2 Eufriesea mexicana
CTTAGTGAATAGATCGTCTAACGCCTTCATTACAATGGCAAGTACAGCCGTCTAATGCCAGAGAATATGTATATTCAAAATCTATAATCTGTTATAGCTTGGAGAATAGAACGCCTAACGCCTTCAATCCAATGGCATGAACAGCCATCTACTTGCCGCAGAATAGATCTATTCAAAATCTATAACCTGTTATAGCTTGGTGAGTAGATCGCTTAACGCCTTCAATCCAATGGCAAGTATAGCCATCTACTTGCCAGACAATAGGTAGATTGAAAATCTATAAT
>NW_016924436.1:0-5775 GCF_001483705.2 Eufriesea mexicana
GCTGCTGTCCGCAAATTCCTGCGCCCTACTGCGATCTAATATTTTCTGCTTGGCTTTGTGGGGTCCAGAAATAGATAACTCGGCATACTGGGTTATGTTATTATACTTACTGTTAAGTCAGGCGAGGTTATGTTTGGTTAGGATGTCTTCGAATTTTGTGCTGTTCACTGCAATGCGGTGGATTTCTACGCACCACTGTGCTCTAGTATTTGATGCTTGTCTCTGGGGAGGCCAGTAATTGTGGCGTTGGCAGGTTGAGCTATGCTACGTACGGTTATGTCACGCTTGGGATGTTCGCATGGCGTAGTTTAGACTTTCGTGCTGTACACACCAATCCGCGGATTTCTGCGCTCTATTGTGTTCTAATATCTCCTGCTTCGGTCCGTGGAGGCCAGCAATAGTAGTCGCGGCACGTCAGGTTGTGGTAGGTTACGTACGGTTAGGTAATGAATGGTTAAGCTCGGTCAGGTAAGTTTTGACTTGCGTGCTATACACGACTATTCGGAGTACTCCTTCGCTGTACTGTGCCCTTCTATATAAAGCCTTAGCCCCGGAAATGCCGACAATATTGGCCTCGACACGTTAGGTAGTGTTAGGTAACGTTTTGTTAGATCAGGTTGAGTTAATTTCGGTACGGGTATCTTTCACTCTGGTCAGGTCAGGAGAGGCTACTTTGACTTTTGTACTATGCACTGCTCTTCGGCGGATTTCCGCGCTCTTCTGTGCTCTAGTACGTTCTGCTTGGCTATGAGGATTGCGCGAGTAGTGCTCTCGGCACGTTAGGCTGAGTTATGTTGCGTTTGGCTATGTTACGTTTGGTGACGTTAGGATAGAATTACTTTGACTTTTGGGTTGTACACCAAAACTCTTTGCATTTGAACACCCTACACTGCTCTACAATACACTGTTAGACTCTCGAGAGGCCGGCAATAGTGATGGCGGCACGTTAGGTTGAGTTATGCTACGCTTGTCAGGTTACGTTAGTCTGGGTTATCTTCGGATAGCATTGCCTTTCGTGGTTTAAACTGTTGTTCGGTGGATTTCTGCGCTCTACACTGCCGTAATATGTTGTGCTTGACTCTGGGGAAGGGAGCAATAGTGGCCCGGGCACGTTGGGATGAGTTAAGTTACGTTTGGTTACGCTACGTTTGGTCAGGTCAGGATAGGATAGCTTTGACTTTTGTATTATACACTGCTACTCGGCTGATACCTGCTCTTCGCGTTGCTCTGCAAGCCCCTGCTTGTCTCTGGGTAGGTCGGCAATAGGGGCGTGGCGCGTTTGGTTATGTTACGTTTGGATAGTTAAGGTTAGGTTAAGTTTGGTTAGAGTGGCTTTCACTTTTGGGCTACACACTGCTATTCTATGGGCTTCTGCGCTATTCTGTGCGCTATCACACAATGCTTGTCTCTGTGGACTCCGGGAGTTATGCTCCCAGCACGTTAGGATGTGTCATGTTACGTTTCGTTAGGATAGCTTTGGCTGTGCTTGGTTGGGATAGCTTTGACCTTTGCGCTATACACAGCTGTTCGGTCGATTTCAGCTTCTTACATTGGTCTGCTATACTCTACTTGGCTCTCGTGAGGCCAGCAGTAGTGGAATTGCTCCCAGCACGATAGGATGTGTCATGTTACGTTTCGTTAGGATAGCTTTGGTTGTGCTTGGTTGGGATAGCTTTGACCTTTGCGCTATACACAGCCGTTCGGTCGATTTCAGCTTCTTACATTGGTCTGCTATACCCTGCTTGGCTCTCGTGAGGCCAGCAGTAGTGGTAGTGTCGCCCCAGGTTGGGTTGCGCTACGTTTGATCATGTTACGTTTGGTTGGGCAAGGAGAGGATAGCTTTGTCTTTTTTTGATATACACTGCTATTCGGTGGATTTTTGCGCTCTACAGTGTACTACTACACTCTGCTCAGACTTGGGATGACCAGAAATTGTGGTCGTGGCACGTTAATACGGGTTATATTACGTTTGGCTGTGCTTCGATTTCTTAGGTTAGGAAAGAATGGGTTATATTGTTGTGCTATACATTGCTATTCGGTGGATTCCCAGCTCTACTGCGCTCTAATATTTTCAGCTTGCCTCTGGGATGGACAGAAATGGTGGTCTCGGCGCGTTATGATTTTTCCGGGTACGTTCGTTTTGGTTTGGTTAGGCCAAGTTTGGTCAGGGTAGCATCACATTTTGTGCTGTACACTGCTGTTCGTCGGATTCTTGGGCTTTACAGTGATCTAGTATGATCTGCTTGTCTTTAGGGGAGGGGGAGCATTAGCGCTCTCGGCACTTTAGCTTGAGTCAAGCTTTGCTTGGCAATGCTGTGTTGGCTTGCGTTAGGTTTGCTAGCTCTGACATTTCTGATACACACTGCGATTCTATGGATTTCAGCGTTCTACTGTCCATTAATGTTTTCTGCGTGGCTCTGCGGAGGCCAGCGATAGCGGTCGCGGCACGTTAGCATGAGTTATGTTACGTTTGGTTATGGTACGATTGGTTAGGTTAGGAAAGAGTAGGACTGACTTTAGTGCTATTATCTGCTATTAGGTGGATTTCTGCGCCCTACAGTGCTCTAAGGCTTTCAGCTAAGCTCTGGAAAGGCCATCAGCAGTGGACCCGGCACGTTATGTTGAGTCATGCTATGTTTAGTTAGGTTGGGTAAGGCAAAGTTTGTTCAGGGTAGCTTCAACTTTCATGCTGTACACCGCTGTTCAGTGGATTTCTGCGGCCCACTGTACTCTAGTATGTCCTGCTTGGCTCTGGCGAGGGCGACAAAAGCTGTCTCCGCAAGATAGATTGAGTTACGGTATATTCGTTTGTGTTCCGTTTGCTTTGGTTAGGCGATGTTAGCTTCGAGTTTCCTGATGTACACTGCGATTATACGGACTTCTGAGTTCTACTCTCCATGAATGCGTTCCGTTTGGCTCAGTGGTGGCCAACAATAGTAGTCGCGGTACGCTGGGTTGAGTTAGGTTACGTTCGGTTATGTAACGTTTGGGTAGATTAGGAGAGGATAGCTTAGACTTTAGTGCAATTGTCTGCTGTTAGGTAGATTGCCGCTCCCTACGGTGCTCTCATATATTCAGCTTGGCTCTAGGAATGCCAGCAAATGTGGTCCCGGCACGTTACGTTGAGTCATGTTACGTTCTGTTAGGTTGGCTTAGGTAACGTTTGGTATGAGTAGCTTTAACTTTTGGCTGTGCGCCTCTGATCTGTGGATTTCTGCGATCACTTGTCCTATATAATAATAACGGTCCTGCACGTTAGGTTGAGTTAGGCTATGTTCGGTTATGTGCTGTTGGTTTGTGTTCGGCTTGGGTAAATGTGACTTTTCTGATATAAACTGCGTTTGTATGGATTTCTGCGTGCAACTCTCCACTAACGTTTTCTGCTTGGCACTGCGGGTGCCAACAATTGTGGCCGCGGCACGTTAGGTTGAGCTTGGCTAGGTTTGGCTATGTTACGATTGGTTATGTTGCGAAGGGTGGCTATGACCGTAGTGATATTGTCTGCTGTTAGGTGTATTCCTGCGCCCTGCAGTGCTCTAATTCTTTCAGCTTGGCCCTCTGAAGGCCGGCAACAGTGGTCTCGGCACGTTAAGATGAGTCAGGCTACGTTCGGTCAGGTTGGGTCAGGCCAAATTTGGTCAGGATGACCTTAACTTTTGTGCTGTATACTGCCTTTCGGTGGACTTCAGCGCTCTACTGTGCTCTTGGGTGTCCTGCCTGGCCCTGGGGAAGGCATCAATAGCGGTCTCGGCACGTTAGGCTTTGTCAATCTATGTTTGGCTATGCTGCGTTTGTTTGGGTTAGGTATGGGTAGCTTAGACTTTTCTGATATATACTGCGATTATACGGATTTCTGCACTCTACTCACCACTATTGTGCTCCGCTAGACTCTGGGTAGGCCAGAAGTAGTGGTCGCGGCACGTTACGTTGTGCTAGATTACGTTTGGCTATGTTACGTTTGGCTAAGTTTGGAGAGGATAGCTGTGGCTCTAGCGTTATTGTCTGGTATTAGGGGACTTTCTGCGCCATGCAGTGCTCTAATATTTGCAACTTGGCTCTGGCATTGCCAAAAATAGTTGTCTCGTCGCCTTATGATGTGTCAGGTTACGTTCAGGTAGGTTGGGACAGGCTAAGCTTAGTCAGTGTAGCTTTAACACTTGTGCCTTACACTGCTATTCGGTGGATATCTGCGCTCTACTGCGCTCCAGTAGGTCCTGCTTGACTCTGCAGATGCCAGCAATTGCGTTCGCGGCACGTTCTGTTGGGTTGAGCTATGCATGGCTATGTTACGGTTGGTTACGTCAGGAGTGGCTGGCTTTGACTTTTGTGCTATAGTCTGATATTGGGTGGATTTATTCACCCTACCGTGCTCTAATGTCTTCAGCTTGGCCCTGGTATGGCCAGCGATTGTGGCCTCTGCACGTTACATTGTGACAAGTTACGTTCCGTTCTGTTGGGTCAGGATACGTTTTGTCAGGATAGCCTTAACTTTTGTGCTGTACACTTCTAGTCGTGGTATTTTTGCGCTCTCTGCTCCCTAGAATGTCCCGCTCTTCTCTGTGTAGGCCAGTAATAGTGGTCGCGGCACGTCAGTGTACGTGAAGGTACGTTCGGGTATGTTACGATTCCCTAGGTTAGCAGAGTATAGCTATGACTTTAGTGCTATAGTCTGCTGTTAGGTGGATTTCTGCGCCCTACTGTGCTCTAATATATTCAGCCTCCTCTGGGAAGGCCAGCAATAATGGTCTCGGCACGTTTGTTTGTGTTATGGTATATCTGGTTGTATTACGTATGGATGGGTGAGGAGAGGATATCTTTGACTTGTGTGCAGTACACTGCTATTCGGTGGATTTTTGCCCTCTACAACCCTCGACTATACCCTGCTTGTCTCTGGGGAGGCCAGTAATAGTGTTCCCGACACGTTAGTTGATTTATGTTATGTTCGATTGTGTTACGTTCGGTCAGGTTAGGAGAGGATGGAACGGACTTTTCTAATATATACTGCTATTCGGTGGACTTCTGCGCTATACAGTGCTCTACTACATGATGCTCGACTCTCAGGAGGCCAGCAATATCGGTCGGTGCACACTAGGTTCGATTAGGCTACGTTTGGTTATGATCGGATTGATTGGGTTGGGTTAGGATTTCCATGACTGCTGCACTGTAAACTGTAATGCGGTGCACTGCTGCGGTCTGCTGAGCTCTGGTGCGTTCTGCCCGGCACTGCGGAGGCTAGCAATTGTGGTCTCGGCACGTTAGGTTGCATTCGGTTACGTTTGAGTTAGGGTAGGATAGCATCAACTTTCGTGCTATACACAGCTACTATGTGGATTCCTGCGCCCTACGTTGTCCTGATATATTCTGCTTTGCTCAGGGGAGGCCAGCAACAGTGGTCTCTGCACGTTGGGTTGGGTTACGTTGCGCTTTGTTATGTGACGGTTGGTTATATTAGGATAGGATAGCTTCGACTTTTGTGCTGTACGCTGCTATTCGGTGAATCTCTGCGTTCTACTGTGCTTTAATATTTTCTGCTTGGCTTTGGGAAGGACTGCAAAGCTCTCCTCGGCACGTTTGGCTGTGTTAAATTGCTTTTGGCTAGGTTAGGTTAGGTTTAGCTCGGATAGGAATGCTTTACCTTTCGTGTTGTTCGCTGTTATTCAGAGGATTTCTGCTCTCCACTGTGCGCTAAAATTTTCTGCTTGAAACTGGGGAGGCCAGCAAGGGCGGTCTCGGCACGTAAGTTTGTGCTATGTTACGTTCGGTTTGGTTACGTCT
>NW_016924437.1:0-833 GCF_001483705.2 Eufriesea mexicana
ACATTAGGCTGTGCAATGTTACGCTTTGCTTGGGCAGGTTAGGCTAAGGTCGGTAAGGATAGCTACGAATTTTGTGGTATACGCTGCTTTTCGGTGCATTTCTGGGTTCTAATTTGCCACACCATATTCTACCTTGCCCTGCCTATGCCAGCAACAGAGTTCTCGCACGTTGGATTCAGTTATGCTGCGTAAAGCACTAGCGATCACTATTGCTGGCACCCCCAGAGACAAGAGGCGTATAATAGGGCACTGTGGAGGACGGATGTTCATAAGATATCAGTGTTGGGTACAAAAGTGAAAGCTATCCTAACCTAACATAACCATACGTAATCTAACTAAACCTGACGTGCGGCGACGACTATTGCCGGCCATCGCAGAGTCAAGCAGAGTATAATGGAGCTGTGTAGGGCACAGATATCCACCGAATAACAGTCTGTTCCTGGAAAGTCAAAATTAACCGCACTTAACCCAAACACACGTAACCTAACCAAACGTAACCTAACTCGAACTAACGTGCCGAGACCACTATTCCCGGCCTCCCCAGAGACACGGAGAGCATACCAGAACCCACAGTAGAGCGTAGAAATGCACCGAACAGAAGCTTCTAGCAGAGAATTCAGAGCTACCCTAGACAAACCTATCCAAACATAACATAGCCAAACGTAACCTGACACAACATAAAGTGCCTAGACCACCACTGCTGAATTCCACAGAGCCAACCAGAATATCCTGCAGCACACTGGGGCACAGATATCCACCGCGTTGAAGTGTAAAGGAGATAAGTCAAATATATCCTAACCCAAACTGACCTACCCTAACCTAACCGAACGTAG
>NW_016924438.1:0-211 GCF_001483705.2 Eufriesea mexicana
GGTTATGCTCCGTTGCTATGTGTTAAGTATGGCCAGTTTAGGATAGACTACTCAGACCATTGTGCAGTACACTGATATTTGGCTGATTGCTGCGCTCTAATGTGCTCCAATATGCTCTGCCTGGTTCTACAAAGGCCATGAATAGAGTTCGCGGCACGTTATGTTGAGTTAGACTGCGTTTCGTTAAGTTAGGTTAGGTCAGGTTAGGTTA
>NW_016924439.1:0-802 GCF_001483705.2 Eufriesea mexicana
CATGAATGTAAATATTAATCCGTCGGCTGCATTACTATTTCGATGCCCGTATACTATACTGTGCTGTCAATGGCATATATCGCGTGGCATAATGGATCTGTATTTTTTCATTCTAGAATTGCTGTAGACCATAAGTCATCGGTGAAGATATTAAAAGAACGGGGAGAGTTATTTGTTGGCGTATGTACTGCTTACCGCACTGTCTACTGTAAGTATCTCTAGCCATAAACGTAACATATGTTGATTATACTAGAATTGCTTTGGAACTTGCATCACCTAGATTAGAGCTACGGTGCTCTACTAATGGACGTACTAGGAACAGTACTGACTACTATAAATACCACTAGCCATAACCGAACCATTCGTTGATTATTCTAGAGTCGATTAGGAATATATATCGCCATTGGGCAAAGTAATCCAACTGCTACGGTACTGAGCTGATAGCTGTACTCAGTACTGTGTTGTCAACTGTTAATATCTCGCATTGTAACGGAAATGTCTTTTGCCCTTCTAGGATTGCTATGGAGTCTACGGCGTCAATGAACAGGACAATTCAACGGCTACAGCGCTCTGTTAATGAATGTAGTAAGAAATGTACGTAACATTACATAATATCTTCAGCCATAACCGGACAATGAATTGATTATTACGGTCTCGTTTTGTAATTTGCATCATCGGTGAACAAACTAGTGCGACGGCTAAGGTTCAGTGACGATGCCTGCACTCAGAACCGCTTCGTCAATTGATATCTCGGGCGATAACTGGTCAGTCCTTTGCCACTGTAGGATTGCAGATGAACTCA
>NW_016924440.1:0-7768 GCF_001483705.2 Eufriesea mexicana
TCTACTATATTCGGCTCGACTATTGGGAGGCCAGCAATAGTGGTAGCGGCAAGTTGGTTTGTGTTAGGATACCTTCGGTGACGTTAGGCTAAGTTGCGATATTTTGCGATCGCTTTGACTTTCCTATTATAAGCTGTTGTTGGGTGGAATTCTGCGCTGTACTGTGCTCTACTATACTCTGCTCTAGATTGGGTGGCCCGGCAATAGTGGTCGCGGCCCGTCATATTGTGTTATGTTACGTTCGGTTATGTTACATTACGTTCGGTTATGTTACCATTTATCATGTTAGGAAGGTATGGCTTTAACTTCTGTGCTGTACACTGCTATTCGGTGGGTTTCTGCGCTATACTATGCTCTAATATGCTCTACTTTGCTCTGGGGAGGTCAGTGGGCATGGTATATGCTCGTTAGTTCGGGGTTAGGTTACTCTGGCTAGGTTATGTTTGATTAGGTTCGGCTAAGGTAGCTATAACTTTTGTGCTATACACTACTTTTAGGTGGTTTTCTGCGCTGTACTGTGATCTAATATTCTCTGTCTTGCTCTGTGGAGGCCAGAAATAGTGACAGCGGCATGTTAGGTGGGCTTATGCTAAGTTTGGCTATGTAAGGCTTGGTTGGGTTAGGATTGGATAACTTTGAGTTTTGCGCTATAGACTGTTACACGGCATTTTTCTGCATTATTCGTTGCACTACTATACCCAACTCAACACTGGGGAGGCCAGCAATTGCGGTCGTGAAGCGACAGGTTGTGTCACGGTACGTTTGGTTAGGTTAGGCTTTGTTTGGTTTGGTCAGTATGTTCTTGGCTTTTGTGCTATGCACTGCTATTCTGTGAATTACTACGCTGTACTCTGTTGTGGTACGTTCTGCTATGGCTATGGAGTGTGCAGCAATAGATTTCTCGGCGCATTCGGTTTAGATATTCTACGACTGGTTAGGTTGGGTTAGGTCTGGTTAGGTTAGGATATCCTGGACTTTCGTGCTAAACATTGTCATTTGGTGGCTTTCTGCGCTCTACCTGGCTCCACTACACTCTGCTCTACTCTGAGGAGGCCAGCAATAGTGGTTGCGGTGCGATAGCTTGTGCTAGGCTACGTTCGGTAATACTACGATTGGTTAGGTTAGGAGATGATAGCTTTGACTTTTGTGCTATACGCAAATGCAGGTTTGTTTCCTACGCCCTTCATTGCTCTACAATACTCTGTACGACTCCGGGGAGGCTAGTAATGGTGGCCTGGACACATAAGTTTCCGTTATGCTGTGTTAGCTTCGGTTAGGCTTGGAGAGCTTTACCTTTCGTGTTATAGACTGCTCGTCGGTGGATTTCTGCGCTCCGCTATGCTATAGAACGTTCTGCTTGTTGCTAGGGAGGCCAGTGACAGTGACCTCGTTAAGTTAGTTTGAGGTGTTTAGGATTAGGTCATGTAACGTTTGGTTAGGTTAGGATACGACAGCTTTTAATTTTACGCTATGCCCCGCTACTCGCATAGCTTATTCTTTCGCTGTATACACAGCTCTTCGGTTGATTTCTCCGCTCTACTGTAATTTAATATTTTCTGCTCTGCTGTGGCGAGGCCGGAAAATGTTTCCGCGGCGCATTAGGTTGTGTTAGGTTAGGATTTGTTATATTACGTCTTGTTATGTCACATTTGGTTACTTTAGGATAGGGAACCTATGACTTTTGATCCATCCACTGCCATCCGTTGTATTTCTGCGCTCTTCGCTGCTCTAATATACTGTATTCGACTCTCGGCAGGCCAGCAATGGCGTACGTGGCAAGGTAGGTTGGATTTGGTTACGTATTGTTAGGTTAGGTTAGGTTAGGTTAGGTTAGGTTAGGTCAGGTCAGGATGCCTTTGCCTTTTGTGCTATACACTACTATTCGGTGAATTTCTCGGGTCTACTGTGCTCTACTATGTTCCACTTGGCTCTGGGGAGGCTAGAGATAGAGGTCTCTGCTACTTAGGTACGGCTATTCTACGTTTGGTTAGATTAGCGTAAGCCTTGTTAGGTTAAATTTTCTTTGACTTTTGTGCAATACGTTGTTACTTGGTGGCATTCTGCACTCTACTTGGCTCTACTATACCCTGCTAGGCTTTGGCGAGGCCAGCAATAGTGGCCCTGGCACGATAGCTTGTGTCAGGCTACGTTCGGTTAAGTTATGTTAGCTTGGGTTAGGTTTGGATAGCTTTGCCTTTCACGGTAGAAACTGTTGCTCGGCGGACTATGTCTTTTGCGATCCACTGTGCTCTAGTATGTTCTGCTTGGCTATGGGGAGGCCAGCAATCGTTGTTTCGGCATGTTAGGATCAGATATATAACGGGTGGTTATGTTACATTTGGTTAGGCTAGGAAAAGATAGCTCTGACACTTATGCTACACACAGCTATTCGGTGCACTTATTCGCTCTACTGTTCTCTAGCTTTTTCTGCTTCGCTCTGGGTGAAGCCAGCAATAGTTGTCACGGCACGGAACGTTATGTTATGGTGCGTTTGGCTATGTCTCGTTTGGATAGATTAGGATAGGATATCTTTGACTTCTGTGCTGTACACTGCTATACGGACGATTTCTGCGATCTGCTGTGCTCTAGTATGTTCTGCTTGGCCATGGGGAGACCAGCAGCAGCGCTCCCGGCACGCCAGGCTGAGTCAGCTTGTGTTTGGTTTTGCTACGCTTGGTTAGGCTAGGATAGGGCACCTTCGACTTTTGTGCTATACACTGCTCTTCAGAGGATTTCTGCGCTCTACATTGATCTACTACATTCTGCTCGACTCCTGGTAGGTCTGCAGTAGTGTTCGCTGCACGATAGGTTGAGCGAGGTTACGTTTGCTTACGTTCCATTTGGTTATGCTAGGCATGGATAGCAAGACATTTGTGCTATACACTGCTATTAGGGGATTCCTGCGCTCTACTGTGATCTAAACTTCTCCGCCTTGCGCTGAGGAGGCCGGGACTAGTGCCCGCGCCGCGTTAGTCTGAGTCAGGTTATGTTTGGCTATGTTGCGCTTGGCCAGGTTAGAGTAGGGTAGCTTCGACTTTTGTGCTACACATTGCTATTCGATGGATTTCTGCGCTCCTCTTTGCTCTACTATGTCCTATTCGACTCAGTGGAGGCCAGCAATTGCTGTGGCGGCACGATAGTTTGAGTTATGTTGAGTCCGGTTGTGTTTGGTTAGGTTAGGTTAGGTTCGGTTTGTTTCGGATAGCTTTGACTTTTGCAATATACACTGCTATGCGGTGAATTTCTGCGCTCTACTGTGCTCCAGTATGTTCTGCCTGGGTCTGGGCAGTCCAGAAATTGAGGTGTCTGCCCATTAGGTTTATTTATTCTACGTTTAGTTAGATTAGGTTGAGCCTGGATAGGATAGGATGTCTATGACTTTTGTGCTACATATTGCTATTTGGTGGGTCTCTGCGCGTTCCTTAGCTCTACTATACTCTGCTTGAATCTGAGGTGGCCATCAATAGCGTTCGTGGCGCGATAGCTTGTGCTAGGCTACGTTTGGTAATGTTGCGGTTTGCTAGGTTGGGATGGGATAGCTTTAACTTTTGTTCTGTACACCGCTATCCGTTGGATTCCTATGATCTAATCTGCGCTACTATACTCTGTACGACTCTGGGGTGGCCAGTAATAGTAGTCTTGGCACGTTAGTTTGAGTTATACTACGTTCTGTTAGGTTATGTTAGCTTAGGTTAGGCGCGGATAGCTCTGCCTCTCGTAGTATACACTGATATTAGGTAGACGTCTACGCTCTACTGTGCTCTAATGTTATCTGCTTGGACCTGGGGCGTCCAGCAATAGTGTTCGCAGCACATTACGTTGAGATATGCTATGTTTGGTTACGTTCTGTTGGTTGGGATTATGCTCGAGTAGCTCAGACATTCCTGATATTCAATGCGATTCTAAGGATTTCTGCGTCCTGCTATACAAATATATTTTCTGCTTGGCTCTGGGGAGGACAGAAAACATAACCGCGGCACGTTATGCTGTGTTACGGTACATTTGGTAACGTTACGATTGGTTAGGCTAGGAAATGATAGCTATGGCTTTTGTGCTATACACAGATATTCGGCGGAATTCTCCGCTCTGCTGTGCTCCAATATGCCCTGCTTCGCTCTGGGGAGGCCTGTAATAGCGTTGGCGGCGTGTTGTGTGGGGTTATGCTACGTTCGGTTATGTAACGTTAGCCTGGGTTAGGTTTGGGTTACTTTGACTTTTCTGCTGTATGCTGCGATTCTATGGCTTTCTGCACTCTACACTCCTGCCAAAGGTCCTGCTTGGCCCTGCAGAGGCAAGCAACAGTGGTCTCGGCACGTGGGTTATGGGTTACGTTACGGTCCGCTAGGTTATTCCAGGCTAAGTTCGCTGAGGGTAGCTTTGACTTTCGTGCTACACTCTGCTGTTCGGAGGATTTCTGCGCACTACTGTGCTTTAATATTTTTGCTTGGCTCCGGGGAGGACAGCAGTGGTGGTCTCAGTACGGTATGTTGAATTAGGTTACGTTCGGCTAGTTTAGGTTAGGCTAAGTTTGGTTTGGATGACTACTTCTCTTGAGTTTTACACTGCTGCTCCGTGGATTTCTGCGCCCTACAGTGCTCGAAAATGCTCTGCTTGATTCTGGTGAGACCAGAAATAGTAGCAATAGTAGCCTCGTCAAGCCATTTTGAGTTAGGCTACTTTCGGTTTGGTTGGGTTAGGACACGTTCGGCTCGGATTTCTACTACTTTTGTGCTATATGCTGCAGTGCTGTGGATTACTGCGCTCTTCTGTGTTCCAGTGTATTTTGCTTGGCTCTGGGGAGGCTAGCAATAGCGGTTACGGCATCGTAGGTAGAGATATATTACGTATGGTTAGGATAGGTTAGGTTGGGCTTGGCTAGGATAGCTTTGACAATGCGCTCAAAACTGACCTTCTACGGACTTCTGCGCTCTACTGTGCTCTATAATATACTGCTTGTCTATGGGGACGGCAGCAGTTGTGATACCGGTACGTTATGCCGTGTTAGGTTACCTTAGATTGTATTACGTTCGGCTAGGTTATGATAGGGTAAGGTTGACTGTTGTTCTATACACTGCTGTTCGGAGAATTCTTGCACGCGACTGTGCTCCGCCATATTCTGCTTGACCCTGGGAAGGCCAGCAATAGGTGCGGCACGATATGCTGCGTTAGGGTACGTTTGACTATATTACGTTAGCTTATGTTTTGTTAGGGTCGTTTCGACTTTCTTGCCATACATTACTATACGGCGCTTTCCCGTTACCTGCTGTGTTCTACTGTATTCTGCTTGGACATCTGGAGTCCGGCAGCGGTTTTCGCGGCACGCACCTTTTAGTTACGCTACGTTTGGATAGGTAAGGTAAGGTCAGGTTATGTCAGGATATGTCTGACTTTTGTGCTATGCACTACGATTTGGTGGATATCTGCGCACTCCTGTGCTCTAGAATACTCTGCTCGTCTCTGTGGAAGTCAGCAATGATGGTCTTGTCATATCAGACTGACTTAGGTTACTTTTGGTTATGTTAAGTTTGGCTTGGTTAGGAGGGTCTACTTTGACTTCTGTGCTATTCAAGAATTCTTGCACGCGACTGTGCTCCGCCATATTCTGTTTGGCCCTGGGAAGGAGAGCAATAGTAGTCTCGGCACGTAAGGTTGAGCTATGCTACGTTCAGTTAGAATACGATTGGGAGGTTAGGATATGATAGGTAGGCATCTGTGCTATAAACTGCTATACTCAGACGTCTGCGTTCTACTTCTTTCTAATGCCTTCTGTTTGTCTCTGGGGTGGCCAGTAATAGTGATCTCGGCGCGTCAGGTCGAGGTACGTTACGTTCTGTTGGGTTAGGTAAGAAAGGTTCGGTAAGTGTTTCTTTGACTTTTGTGCTACACACTGCTATAGGGTGGTTCACCGCGCTCTACATTGCACCACCATTCTCTGCCCAACTCTGGGCAGGAGAGCAATAGTGCTTGTGGTTCGTTACGTTGAGCTATGTTAAGTTTGGTTTGATTAGGTTAGGTCAGGCTGATGCCAGGAGCATTGGTCGCGGCACGTCGTGATGGTCTACTCTGCCTTTCGTTATGTTAGATTAGGTCAGATTATGTTAGGGTCTCTACGGCTTTGTGTTCTTCACGGTAATGCGGTGATCTTCTGCGCCCTACTGCGCCCTAGTACATTCTGCTTGTCTCTGTGGATGTTAGCAATAATGGTCTGGTCATGCCGTCTTGGGCTTGGCTTCGTTTGGATATGATACGTTCGGCTAGGATAGGACGGGCTACATAGAATTCTATGCCATTTACTGCTATTCGGTGGATTCCTGCGCTCGAATGTGCTCTAGTGTCTCTGCCTGGCTCTGGGGTGGCCAGTAATTGCGGTATCTGCACTTTAGGTTTGTTACGATTAGGTTAGGTTATGTTACGTTTGGGTATCTTCCATTTTTGTGCTATTCACTGCAATGCAGTGGGCTTCTGCCCACTACTGTACTCTAGTACTTTCTGCTTGTCTTTGTGGGGGCCAGCAATAGTGGTCACGTCATGTTAGGTGGAGCTAGGTTTCGTTTTGATACGTTACGTTTGGCTAGGTTAGGGTAGGATACGTTGTCTTTTGTGCTATACACCGCTATTCGGTGGGTATCTGCTCCCTCATGTGCTATAATATGCTCTGCTTGGCGCTGGTGTTAGCAGTAATAGTGGTCTCGGCACGTTATGTTGAGTAAGGTTACGGTCGGTTAGGTTATGTTGGGAAGGCGCGGTTACGATTTGTTTGACTTCTGTGCTCTAAACTGCTATTAGGAAGATTCCTGCGCTCTACATTGCTCTATCATACTCTGCACGACTCTGAGGATGTGACCAATGGTGGTCGCGGCACGTCAGGTTGTGCTAGGTTACGTTTGATTAGGGAAGGTTATGTTAAGTTTGGTTGGGATAGCTATGACTTTCGTACTATACACTGTTATTCCGTTGGATTTCAGAATTCTACTCAGTGATGGTACATGCCGCTTGGAACAGGGAAGGCCAGGAGCAGTGGCCGCGGCACATAATGTTGAACTATGCTACGTTCGGTTATGTTAGGTTCACTCAGGGTACGTTAGGACACTTTCGACTCTTTTGCTTTACTCTGATCTTCGATAGATTTCTGCGCTCTGCATTGCTCTACTATACCCTGCTCAATAATGGAGATGCGAGGAATAGTGTCCGCGGCACGCTATGTTGAGTAACGTTACGATTGGTTAGGCTAGTCTAGGCTGCGTTTGGTTAGTATCGCTGATACTTTCGTGATATACACTGATGTTCGGCGTCCTTCTGTGACCTACTCCGCTCTCTTACGTTCTGCATAGCTCAGGCGAGGACAGCAATAGTCGCGGCACGTTATGTTGCACTAGGCTACGTTTGGTTAGGTAAGGTTATGTTACGTTTGGTTAGGATAGCTATGACCTTTGTACTATACACTGTTATTCGGTGGATTTCTGCGTTCTACTGTGCCCTACTACATTCTGCTTGGATATGGGGACACCAGGAGCAGCGGTCGCTGCACGTTATGTTGAGATATGCTACGATTGGATAGTTTAGGCTATGTCAGGTTGCCTCTGGATATCTGCAGCCTTTGTGCTGTTCACAGCAATGCGGTCGATTTCTGCGGTCTCCTGTGCCCTAGTACATTCAGTATGACTCTGTGGATGTCGGCAATAGTGGTCCGGACATGTTAGGCTGTGTTATGCTTCGGTTGGGTATGTTGCGTTTTGCTAGGTTACGATATTCTACTTGGTCTTCCGTG
>NW_016924441.1:0-264 GCF_001483705.2 Eufriesea mexicana
GGTGCATAGCACAAAAGTCAAAGCTACCATAGCCTAACCTATTCAAATATGAAATAGCCTACCCAAGCAAAGCTATCCTGACCAAGCGTAACCAATCGTAACATAAGCAGAAGTAACGTAACAGAACCTCACGTGCCACGACCTCTGTTGCTTGCCTCACGAGAGCTAAACAGAGTACAGGAGAGCATTTCACAGCTCTGAAATAGTCCGAACAGCAGTTTATAGCACACAAGTCGAAGCTAGCCTAACCAGACCTACCCAAAC
>NW_016924441.1:6263-10117 GCF_001483705.2 Eufriesea mexicana
CGACCACTCGTGCTGGCTTCCCCGGAGTCCTGCAGAACACATTACAGGAGAGTGGGACGCAGAAATCCATAGAATCTCTGTGTATACCAGAAATGTCAAAGCTGCCCGAACATAACCCAAACCAACCGCACATAACCAAACATACCGTAACTAGGCCTAACGTGCCGCGACCTCTATTGCTGCCCTCCACAAAGCCAAACAGGACATACTAGAGCACAGTAAATCGCAGAAGTCCACCGAACAGCAGTGTACAGCGCGAAAGTTAAAGCAATACTGACCAAACATTGCCTGACACAACCTAACCAACAAAACCTGACTCGACATAACGTGAAGAGGCCAATATTTCTGGCATTCCCGGAGCAATGCTGAAAGCATTGGAGCACCGTAATGCGCAGAAATCCTCCTAATAGCAGACTATAGCAATAATTTCAAGGTTACATCTCCTAACCTAACCAAACGTGACATAACTACACGTAATCTAACTCGTCCTACAGTAACGCGACGACTATTGGTGGCCTCCCCAGAGCCATGCAGAACACATTAGTAGAGAGTAGAGCGCAGGTATCCTTGTAATCACAGTGTATATAAGAAAAGTCAAAGAGGCCCAAACGTATCTCAATCCAACAGATCATGAACGAACATAGCATAGACCAACCTGTCGCGCCGAGACCACTATTGCTGCCCTCCCCAGAGCAAAGCAGGATATACTAGAGCACAGTAGAGTCCAGAGGTGCACCGAATATCAGTGCACGGCACAAAAGTTGAAGCTACGCTTACCAAAAGTAGCCTAACCCAACCTGACCGAACGTACCATGGCTCATCACAACGTGCCGAGGCCACCCTTGCTGGGCTTGCCGGAGCCATGCTGAAAGCATTTGATCGTTGTAGAGCGCAGGAACCTTCCTAATAGCAGACTACGGCACTGAAGTCATGGATACACTCTCTTAACAGAACCAAACATAACGTAACCAAACGAAACCTAGTTCAACCTAACTTGCCCCAACCAATACTGCTGGCCTCTGCACAGCCAAGCAGAGCATATTAGTGGAGAGTAGAGGGTAGAAATCCATAGAATCGCAATGTATATCTGAGAAGTCCAAGCCACCCAAACCTCGCCCAAACTAACGGAACATAATCAAACATAGCCTAACTCTAACCAACGTGCCGCGACCACTATTACTGGCCTCCACAGAGTCAAGTGAAATACGATAGTGGAGAGTAGAGCGCGGAGATCCATGTAATCGGAGTGTATATCAGAAAAGTCAAAGCTACGCTAGCCTAACCCAGACCAACAGAACGTAACCGAACATAGCCTTACTCAACCTAACGTGCCGAGATCGATATTGCTGGCCTCCATAGAGCAAAGCAGGACTTACTACATCATAGTAGAGCGCAGAAGTCTACCGAATAGCAGTGTACACCGCGAAAGTCTATGCAATCCTATCCTTACCAAACCAAGCGTAGCATAACCAGACGTAGCCTAACTCAACATAACATGCCGAGACCACTATTACTGGCATCCCCAGAAACAGGCAGAGCATATTAGATCACAGTAGAGCGCAGAAACCCGAAGAATAGTAGTGTAGAGCACAAAAGTCAAAGCTGCCGTCACCTAACCTAGCCAATCGTAACGCAAACAGACGAAACATAACTCAACCAAACGCGACGCGACCACTATGGCTGGCCTCCCCGGAGAAGAGCAGCGCATATTAGCGTGACGCAAAGCGCGGAAACACATCAAATATCAGTGTACAGCACAGAAGTTAATTCCATCCTTCCCTAACCTAACAAACGGTTACATAACCAAACGTAACTTAACTCAAAGTAGCGGGCTGCGACCACTATTGTTGGACTCCGCAAATTTGACCAGACTGCTGTAGAGCAGAGTAGAGCGGGGCATTCCCGCTAATAACAGCTTATTACAGGATAGTTAAAGTTATCCTAAAGTAACGCAACGTCGCCTAACGTCACCGAACGCACTCCAACTCAAACTAACGTGACGCGACCGCCATTGCTGGACTCCCAAGTGTCGAACGGAATATAATAGATAAACGTATAGCGCAGAAATGCACCGAAGTGCAGTGTATAGCGCAAAAGTCTAAGCGATCCCATCCTAACCTGACCAAACGTAGCATAACCAGACGAAACGTATCTCAGACTAACGTACCGAGAGCACTACTGCAGGCCTCCGCATAGCCAAGCAGAATATACTAGAGCACAGTCCAGCGCTGTAGTCCACCGTATAGCAGCGTATAGCACATATGTCAATGCCATCCTAACCACAGATATCCTAACCTAACCAAGCCAAACGTAATATAACTGAATCTAATGTGCCGAGGACACTATTGCTGGCCTCCACACAGCCATGCAGAGCATATGAGAGCACAGTAGAGCGCAGAAATTGTCTGTATAACAGCGTAAAGCATAAAAGTCAAAGTTATCCTATACTAACCGGATCAAACGTAACCTAACAAAATTTATCGTGCCACCACCATAATTGATGGCCTCTGGCGTGTAGAGCAGAGTACAGTAGAGGACAGTAAAGCGCAGAAAGCCACCAAATAGCAATGTATAGCAGAGAAGACGAAGACAAGCTAACCTAACTAGGGCTAATCTAACCAAGCCAGCCGTAGAACAACTATACCTAACCTGCCGTGACCACTATTGCCGGCTTCCCCAGAGACAAGCAGAATATACCAGAGCACAGTAGCGAGCAGGATTCCTCCGCACTAAAGTGCAAAGCACAAAAGTCAAAGATACCCTGACATAACCTTTCCTAACCTAACGCACCAAACGTAGCCTAAATAAACTTAGCAGACCGATACCACTATTGCTGGCCTCTCCAACGCCAAGCATGGCATATTAGAGCAGAGTAGAGCGCAGGAATCCGTAGAATCGCTGTGCATAGCACAAAAGTCGGAGCTAACCTATCCTAACATATTCAAACGGACATAGACGAACGTAGCCAAGATATGCCAAATGAGCCGACACCACCATAGCTGCAAAGCTCAAGGCTATCCAAACCTAACCTTGCCAAACATGACATAACGGTACGAAACCTAACTAAACCTAACATGCGTAGACCGCTTTTGCTGGACTCACCATCGCTGAGCAGAGCATATTAGAGGAGCGTAGAGCGCAGATGGCTATAGAATGCCAGTGTATAGCACAAAAGTAAAAGCTATCCCAGCCATTCATTACCAAACTTATCATAACTGGACGTGACCAAACTTAACCTTTCATGCCACTACCGCCGTTGCTGGCCTCTCCATATTCGAGGAGGGTATAGGAGAGCAACGAACAGCAAAGAAATCAACCAAATTGCAGTTAACCAAGGCATAACTACCCTAACGTGACGTATCTCAAACGAACGTGCCAAGGCCATTATTGCTAGGCTCCACAGATAAAGGCGGATGCTAGTACAGCATCGCAGAGCGCGGGTGTCGGCCAAATAGCGGTGTGCAGCACAATTGTCAAAGCCATTCTGACAAAACATAACCTTTCCTGACCTAAACAAACGCATCCTAACAAAACATAACGTGCCTATGCCAATATTGCTGACATACGCAGAGCAAAGCAGATCACATTAGAGCAGAGTAGGGCGCAGATATCCAACGGATAGCAGTGTACAGCAAAAAAGACTATGCTATCCTGCCCTAACCTAACCAAACGTGACATAGCCAAACGCACCGTAACATAACATAACGTGCCGAGACCAGTATTGCTGGCCTCCTCGGAGCCAGGCAGAATGTATTAGAGCAGAGCAGAGGGCAGAAATCCATAGAAACGCAACGTGTAGCACGAAATTCAAGAATACCCTAACCTAACATTAGAAAACCTAACATAACCAAACG
>NW_016924442.1:0-1241 GCF_001483705.2 Eufriesea mexicana
TGATAAGTTTGGTTGCGGTTGCTTTGACTCTTGCGCTGTACACTGCTATTCGGTCGACGTCGGGGCTCTACTGTGCTCTAGCATTCTCTTCTCGTCTCTGTGGAGGCGAGCAATAGGTGTCTCGGCACGCTAGGTTGATTTACGCTATGCATGGCTAGGCCTTATTGGTTTGGGTTAGGCTTGCATAGCTTTGACTTTTACTACTATTAAGTGGATTTCTACGCTCCACGTTACCCTTTCAATACTCTGCTCGACTGTGGGGTGGCCAGAAGTAGCTCTGTAAGTTGAGTGAGGCTTCGTTTGTCTTGGTCATGTTGCGTCAGGTAAGGATAGGGTATCTTCGACGTCTGCGCCACTCGCTGCTCTTTGGAGGCCTCCTGCGCTCTGCTGTGCTCTAGTATATTATACTTGGCTCTGGGGAATCCAGTAATAGTGGACTCGGCACGTGAGTCTAAGTCAGGCTGCGTTTGATTATATTACGTTTGGACCGGTTAGGAAAGGTTAGCTATGACTCTTGCGTTGTGCACTGTTATTCGTCACATTTCTACGCTCTACATTGCGCTACTGTACTCTGCTCGACTGTGGGTAAGCCAGTAATAGGGGTTCCGCCAGGTTAGTTCATTTAGGCTACGCTTTGTTATGTTACGTCTGGTTAGGGTAAGAGAAGGTTGCATTGATTTTCGTGCTCTACGCTGCTACTCGGTGGGCATGTGCGCTATGCTGTGCTCTAATATGCTCTGCATTGCTCTGGGAAGGCCAGCAATGGTTGTCTCGGCGCGTTATGTTGAGAAAAGCTACGTTTGGTAAGGTTAGATTAGGCCAGGTTAGGTTAGGTTACCTTCGACGCTTGTGCTTTACACTGCATTGCGGTGGATTTCTGCTCACTACTGTCCTCTAGTACATTCTGCTTGTATCTGTGGGAGCCAGAAATAGTGGTCTCGTCATGTTAGCTTGAGCGCTGCGGCGTTAGGTTATTTTACGTTTGGTAAGGTTAGGATATGATAGTTTAGACATCTGTGCTATAAGCCGCCATCCTCCGATTCCTGCCGTCTACTGCGTTCTAACGTTTTCTGCTTCGCTCTGGCGAGGCCAGCAGTCGTGGTCTCGGCGCACTAGGTTCAGTTAGGATACTTTTGTTTATGTTATGTTTGACTCGGTTTATATAGGCTTCTCTGACTTTTGTGCTATTCGATGTTATTCGGTGGATTTCTGCGGTCTAGTGTACTCTAGTATACTATGCT
>NW_016924443.1:0-581 GCF_001483705.2 Eufriesea mexicana
ATTGCTGTAGAATCTGCCTGGAAAATTCAATTTTATTGTTATTTTCGACTATTATCGTTGCGAGCTAACTCCCATGTATACGTAAGGAGGAAGAATTCTATTGGCCTACTATAGCCATTGTAATGCTATAGAATCTGGCTGAAAAGTTCAATTTTATTTATATTTTCGACTAATATCGCGGTGAGCTAATTCTCTTGCTTAAATACGGAGGAAAGATTCCAATGGCGTGCTATAGCCGTTGAAATGCTATAGAATCTGCCTGGAAAGTTCAATTTTATTGACATTTTCGACATATATCTTTGTGAGCTATCTCCTTTGCATATGTAAGGAGAAAGGATTCTATTGGCGTACTATAGCCATTGCAATGCTATATAATCTGGCTGGAAAAATCAATTCTATTGACATTTTCGACTAATATCGTGGTGAGCTAATTTTCTTGTATAAATAAGGAGGAAGGATAATATTCGCGTGCTATAGCTATTTCAGAGCTATAGAATCCTGCTCGAAAATTCAATTTAATAGACATTTTCGTCTAATATCGTGGTGAGCTAACTTTCTTGCATAATTGAGGAGGAAAGTCT
>NW_016924444.1:0-687 GCF_001483705.2 Eufriesea mexicana
ATCACCTAACGTTCTCAATCCAATGGTAGGTATAGCCATCTACTTACAATAGAATAAGTCCTTCCAAGGTCTATAACCTGCAATAGTTTGATGAATAGATCACCTAACTTTCTCAATCCAATGGTAGGTATTGCCATCTACTTACCATAGAATAAGTCTATTAAAATTTCATAACCTGTTATAACTCGGTGAATAGATCATCTAACGTTCTCAATCCAATGGTAGGTATAGCCATCTACTTGCCATAGAATAAGTCTATTCAAAATTTATAACCTGCTATAATTTGAATGAATAGATCACCTAACGTTTTCAATCCAATGGTAGGTATAGCCACCTACTTACCATAGAATAGGTCTATTAAAAGTTCATAACCTGGTATAGTTTGATGGATAGATCTAACGTTCTCAATCCAATGGTAGGTATAGCCATCTACTTACCATGGAATAGATCTATTAAAAATTCATAACCTGCTATAGTTTGATGAATAGATCACCTAACGTTCTCAGTGCATTGATAGGTATAGCCATCTACTTACCATAGAATAAGTCTATTAAAAATTCATAACATGTAGTGTAAGACTATTAAAAATTCATATCATGTTATAACTCGATGAATATATCATCCAACGTTCTCAATCCAATGGTAGGTATAGCCATCTACTTACCATAGAATAAGTCTATTCAAAGA
>NW_016924445.1:0-7862 GCF_001483705.2 Eufriesea mexicana
AAAGCTGTCTTAACCGAACCGCATGTAGGGCGCAGAAATCCTCCGAACAGCTGTGTATATCCCGAAATTCGGAGCTACCCAAACCGAAATAAGCCTAACGTAACCACACCAAACGTAACGTGGCTCAACCTAACGTGCCGAGAACACAACCTGACGTGCCGAGAACACTACTGCTGCCCACCTCATAGGCAAGCAGAAAACATTAGAGCACAGCAGATCGCAGGAATCCACCTATTAGCAGTACATAGCACAAAAGTCAAAGGTATCCTGACATAACCTATCCGAACGGAACGATACCAACAGTAGCATATTACAACCTGACGTGCCGAGACCACTATTGTTGGCCTCGCCAGAGACAAGCAGAGCGTATTGTTGCAAAATAGGGCGCAGAAATCCACCGAATAGCAGTGTATGGTGCAAAAGTCAAAGGTATCCTATACTAAGGAAGCCAAACCTAACATATCCAAGCGTAACCTAGTTGACACTAACGTGTGGAGACCACTGTTGCTGGCATACTAGAGGACAGTAGAGCGCAGGTTTCCGCTGCATTGCAGCGCATAGCACAAATCTCAAAGATATTCAAACCTTACCTGATATAACCTAATCTATCCGAACGTTGTCTAACTCAACGTGACGTGCCGAGATCAGTACTTCTTGCCATCCCAGAACCAAGGAGACCCCACTAGAGCACAGCAGAGCACAGAAAACCACGCATTAGCAGTGTATAGCACAAATGTGAAAAATGTCCTATACTAACCTAACAACAGGTACCGCAACCGAACGTAACCTAATTCAACCTAACGTGACGCTAGGAACCTTAAGGAGAGCGCAGAAATTCATCGAATAGCGGTTTATAGCACGAAAGTCAGAGCAATCCTATCCTAACCTTACCAAGCTCAACATCAACGAACGTAACCGTAACCAAACTAACGTGCCGCGGACAGAATTGCTGGCATACCCATAGCCAAGCGACACAAACTGCAGCAAAGTAGAACGCAGAAAGCCACAGAATATCAGAGCATACCACAAGAGCCAAGGCTACCCAATCCTAACCTAACAGAGCGTAAAGTAACCGAACGTATCATAGCACAAGCTAACGTGCCGAGTACACTACAGCTGTCCTCCCCAAAGTCAAACAGATCTTATTAGAGTAATGTAGAGCAAATAAGTCCACCGAATCGCAGTCTATGGCACATCAGTCGAAGCTACCTCTTCCAAACACTGTATATCGTGACACAGCAGACGTAACCTAACTCAGCATAGCGTCCCGAGGACACCATTGCTCTAATTCACAGAGCCATACAGGGCGCACTGGAGCACAGAAGGGCGTAGAAATCCACCGAATATCAGAGTATAGCACAAATATCAAACCTAACTTATCCTAACCTAACAAATCGTAATGCAACCAAACTTTACCTAATTCAGCCTAATATGTCGAGATCGCTATTGCCGGCCCCCACAGAGCCGAGCAGAAAATAGTATAGAGCAGTGGAGCGCAGAAATACGTCGCATTGCTGTGTAGAGCACAAAAGTCAAAGCTATCATATCCCAAACTGTCACATCGTAACGTAACCAAACGTAACCCAGCTCTATCTGTCGTGCCGTGACCACCATTGCTGGCCTCCACAGAGCCGAGCAAAACATATTAGAGGAGAGCAGAGCAGGGAAATCCATAGAATCGCTCCGCATACCAGAGAGGTCGAAGATATCCGAATCTAACCCGCCTAACATAACCTAATCAAACATAGCAGAACTGAACATAACGTGCCTCGATCACTATTGGTGGCCGCCACAGGGCTAAGCAGAACATAGCAGAGCACAGCAGGGCGCAGGAATCCACCGAAAAACAGAGTACAGAACAAAAGTCAATGCTACCCTATCCTGACAACCAAACGTAACATAACCGAACGCGACGCAACTCAATGTAACGAGCCGCGACCGCTTTTGCGGCCAACCCTAGAGCCAAGCGGAGCACATTAGAGCGAATTAGAGCGCAGAAATCCATAGAACAGCAGTGTATAGCGCAGAAGACGTGGCTACCCTCCTCTAACCTATCCAAACGTAACGTAACCAAATGAAACCTAACTCAAACTAACTCAACCTAACGTGACGAGAAGTCTATTGCTGCCCCCCAGCGCCAAGCAGAACATATTAGAGAGAAGTAGAACGCAGAAGTCCATAAATTGGCAGTGTATAGCAAAAAAGCCAAAACACTCACGTCCTAACGTAACCAAACGTCACACAAACGAACGTAACTGGACTAAAGCTAACGTGCCGAGGACTCTGCGGCTGTCCTCGCCAGAGCCAAGCAGAACGTACCAGAGCAAAGGAGATCATAGAAATGCGCCGAATATAAGTCTATAGCGCGAAGGACAAAGAAAACATGTCCTAACATAGCCAACCGTAGCATACCCTGAAGTAACATAATTCGCCCTAATGCGCCGAGACCATAATTGCTGTCCTTCCCAGAGCCAAGGAGGAAGTACTACAGCACAGAAGAGCGCAGGGATCCACCGAAAGCACTGTATGCCTCAAAAGTTAAACCTACCCTGTTCTAACCTAACCACACGTAACATAACCGAACGCTGTCGAATTACAGCTAGACTGCCGAGGACACTACTGCTGCCCTCCACAGAGCCAAGCAGAGCATACTAGTGCACAGCGTAATCCAGAAATGCACCGAATAATGGTGTATAGCACACAAGTCTAAGCTATCCTATCCTAACCTATCCAAACACAACGTAGCCAAACGTAACATAACTCAAACCAACCTGCCGAGACCACTGTTGTTGAAAACCCCAGAGCTAAACTGGAAACACTACGACACTGCAGAGCGCAGAAGTTAATCGAATAACAGTACGTAGTGCAAAAGTCAATGCTATCCTGCCCTAACACCACCAAACGCAACGTAACCAAACACAACATAATTCAAAATAACATGACGAGGCCTCAATTGCTGCCCTACCCAGAGCCCAGCGAAACGGGATACAGGAATGCAGTGCACCGAAACCCATAGCATCGCAGTGTATGGCAGAAAAATCAAGGCCATCCTAACACAAAACAACCAAAGGTAACATAAGCTGACGTGGCGTAACTCAACGTAACGTGCCACAATCACTATTGCTCGCCTCGCCAGGGACAATCATTATATGGCAGAGCACAGTAGGGCGCAGAAATCCACCGAATAACAGTGTATAGTAAGAAAGTCAAAGCAATCCTAACCGAAATTAGCATAACCTAACATAGTTATACGTATCCTAACTCAACATAACGTACCGAGACCACTATTGCTGGCCTCCACAGATTCAAGCACAGAATATTGGAGCACAGTACAGCGCAGAAATCGACTGTACAGCTCTGTATAGCACAAAAGTCAAAGCTACCCTATCCTAAGCTAAGCAAATGTAACATAACCATACGTAAACTTATTCAAACCAACGTGGCGAGATCGCTATTGCTGGCCCCCCAGACTGAAGCAGAGTATACTAGAGAATAGTAGAGCGCAGAATTCCGCCGAATTGCGGGGTACAGCACATCAGTCAGAGGCATCCGAGCCTTACGTAGAATAACCTAGAGTAACTAAACGTAATACAACTCAACACAACGTGGAGAGACCACTATGGCTGATATACCCAGAGCCAAGCATGACAAACTAGAGCACAGTAGATCGCAGAAATCCGCTGAAGAGAAGTGTACAGCTCAAAGGTCAAAGCCGCCCTGTACTAAGCTAACTAACTGTAACAGAACCGAACGTAGCGTAACCAAATCTAGCGTGCCGCGACCGCTATCGCTGGCCTCCCCGGAGCCATGCAGTTCATATTAGAGCAATGTATAGAGCATAAATACACCGAATAGCAGTGTACAGCGCAGAAGCTAAAGCTATCCTGCCCTAACATATCCAATCGTCACATAACAGCACGAAATATAACTCAGCCAAACGTGACGAGACCGCTATTGCTGGCCACCTCCGGGACAAGCAGAAAATAGTAGAGCACAGTAGAGCGCAGAGAACCTCGTAATAGCAGTATGTACTACGAAAGTCGAAGCTACCTTAACCGAACTTAGCAGAGACAAACACAACGGAACCAAATATAACCAAGCCTTACGTGCCGAGACGACGATTGCAGGCCTCCCAGAGCCATGCTGGAAATATTCGATCCGAGTAGAGCGCAGAAATGCACCGAACAGCAGTGTATAAAAGCAAATGTCGAAGCTATCGGATCATAACCTAACCAAACGTAGCGCAGCCACGCATAACATAACACTCCCTAACGTGTCGGGACCACACCTCGTGGACTCCCGAGAACCAGATGGAGCGTGCAAGAGCAATGTGGAGTGTTAAAATCCACCGAATTGCAGTGTATAAAACACAAGTCGAAGCTGCCCTATCCTAACGTAACAATACATAAAGTAACAAATCGTAACATTACTCACCGTAACGTGGTGAGACCACTATTGCCGGCCCTCCCAAAGCCAAACAGAATACGTTAGAGCACAGTAGACTTCAGAAGTCCGCCGAAGAGCAGTGTATAGCGCAAAAGTCAAGGCAAGCACCTCCTAACCTTACCAATCGTAACGTAAACAAACGTATCCTAACACAACATAGAAGGACACTACCAAAATTGCTGATCTCACCAGAGGCAAGCAGAGCACATTATTGCGCAGTAGTTCTCAGAAAACCATCGCATAGCAGTGTATAGCTCAAAAGTCAAAGCCATCCTGCCCTTCCCTAACCCAACCTAACCTGACCAAGCGTAACCTGGCTCAAACTTTCGTCCCACGATCCCTATTGCTGGCCTCCGCATAGTCGAGCAGAGCATAGTAGAGCAATGTGCAGGGCAGAAGTCCACCGAATAGCAGTGTACAGCACAAGAGTCAAAGGAATTCCCCCTTAACCTATCCAAACGTAATATAACCACTCGGTTCCTGACCTAAACGCACGTGCCGTGACCACTATTGCTGGAGTCCCCTCAGCCAAGCAGCTTATACAAGGGCAGAGTAAACCGCGGAGAGCCAACAAATAGCAGCGTATAGCACAAAAGTCGAATAAATCACAACCTAACGCGGCCACACCTAAACTAACAAAACGCAGACTAACTAAACTTGTCGAACCGAGACCTCCATTCTTGGCAGCCCTAGTGCCAAGCAGAACACCTACGGGCACAGTAGTGTGCAGAATACCGCCGAATAGCAGTGCATCCCGCAAAAGCCGAAGATAGCCCTTCCTAACCTAACCAATCGGAACGTATCCAAACGCAACGTAACTCAACATAACGCGGTGCGTCCACTATTGCTGGCCTCCCAAGGGCTAAGCGAAACATATTAGAGAAGAGGAGAGAGCAGACACCCATAGGGTCGCTGTTTATAGCACAAAAGTCGAACGTACCCAAAACAAAGAATAGCCAACCTAACCTAACCAAGCGTAGCCTACCTCAACCTAACATGGCGAGACGAATATAAATGGACTCCCCAGGGCCAAGCAAAATACAGTGAAGCACAACAGAGCGCAGCAGTCCAGAGAATGGATATGTACAGCAGAAAGATGAAAGATATCCTAACATAACCCAGACAAACCTAACCTAACCAAACGTAACATAACTCAGCCAGGCGTGCCGAGCTGAATATATTAGAGCATAGTCGAGGGCAGAAATCCGCCGAATATCAGTATATAGCGCAAAAGTCGAAGCTAGCCCCTCCTAACATAACCAACCTTAACGTAACCAAACGAAAGGTAACTCAAAGTTACGCGAAGCGACCACTTCTGCTAGCCTCCACAGAGCCAAGCGGGACGTGCTAGAGAAGAGTAGATAGCAGAAATCCATAGAATCTCAGTGTACAGCAGAAAAGTCAAAGCCATGAGAACCTAACACATTCAAATGTAACATAGCCGACCGGGGACTAACTCAACGTAACGAGCCCTGGCCACTGTTGCTGAACGCCACAGGGCCAAGCAGAATACGGTAGAGCAATGAAGTACGCAGAAGGACAGGGGATTACAGTGTATACCACAATCACAGGACCAAGCAGAATACGGTAGAGCAATGAAGTACGCAGAAGGACAGGGGATTACAGTGTATACCACAAAGACTATGCTATCCTAATCAAACAAAAGCGCACATGGCCAAACCAAACGTAGCCTAACACAACCTAATTTGCCGAGACAACTATCTCTGCCCACCCCAGGGTCAAGCAGAGTATGGTAGAGCGACGTAGAGCGTAGAAATCCACCGAAGGGCCTCGTATAGCGCGAAAGTCACAGATAAACTGACCAAACCGTACCTAACCTAGCCCAACGGAATGTAACATAGCATAGCCTATCGTACCGCGACCGCTACTGCTGACCTCCCCAGAGACAAGCAGAATACACTAGAGCACAGCAGAGCGAAGGAGGCAACCAAAGAGCCGCGAATAGTGCAAATGTCAAAGGTAATTTAACCTTACCGCACCCAACATAACACAACCAAACGTACACTAACTAAACCCAGCATGCCTAGACGACTATTGCTGCCTAGCCAACTCCAAGCAGAACATATTACTGGAGAGTAGAGCGCAGGAGTGCATAGAATTGCGGCGTATGGCAGGAAAGTCAAAGATATCCTAACATAACCCAAACAAGCCTGACCAAACAAAGCGTAACGTATCCCAACGTAACGTGCAGATACCACTATTTTTGGCCACGCCGGATGCAAGCAGAGCATATCAGAGCACAGTAGTGCGCAGAAATCCCCCGAAGAGCAGTGTATAGCACGAAAGTCGAAGCCATTCTAACCAATCGTAACGTAGCCTGACCTATCCAAAACGTAAAATATATGAACCGTACGAGCCGACACCACCATTGCTGGCATCCCCAGAGAAAAGTAGAACATATTAGACCATAGAAGAGCGAAGAAGTCCACCGTATTCAGTGTATAGCGCAAAAGTTACATATATCCTATCTTAACCCAAGTAAATCTAAACCAACCAAACGTAACTCAACGCAACCTAACGCGCCGCAGCCACCATTTATGGCCTCCACAGTGAAAAGTAGGGCACATTACAAAACAGTAGAGGACAGAAATCCAGCTAATGCCAGTGCTCAGCGCGAAAGTCAGAGCTATCCTAGCCAAAGGTAACCGAACACAACATACCCAAATGTGGCGTAACATAACCTAACGTGCCTATACCACTATGGCTGACATCCGCAGAGTCGATCAGAGTCCACCAGCGCACAGTACAGGGCAGAATTCCGCCGCATTGCAGTGTGAAGGGTAAGTGTCAAAGATATCCTAACCTAACCTGACCTAACGTAATAGATCCAAACGTGGTCTAACTCAACGTAACGTTCCGATACCACTGTTGCTGGTCCTCCCAGAGCCAAGCTGAACATACTAGAGCAAAGCAGATTGCAGAAATCCGCAGAATAGCAGTGTATAGCGCGAAAGTCGTAGCTGGCTGCTCCTAACCTAACCAATCGCGACGTAACAGAAAGTAACATAACTCAACCTAATGTGCAGCGACCATTATTGCTGGCCTCCCCACAGTCGAGCAGAGTATAGTTGAGCACAATAGTGTGAAGAAGTGCATAGAATAGCAGTCTATGCCGACAAAGTCGAAGCAATCCGTACCTCACCCGAACAAGCGTACCCTAACTAAACGTAACCTAACCCAACCTCACGTGCGGGGACCGCAATTTCTGGCATGCCACCGCCAAGCAGAGAGCGTTGGAGCACAGTACAGCGCAGTAGTTCACTGCACAGCAGTATATAGCACAAAAGTCAGTGTTATCCCCTCCTGCCCCAACCAAACGTAACATAATCAGGCGAAGCCTAAATGAATCTAACGTGACGACGTCACTGTTGCTGGCCACCTCAGTGCCAGGCAGA
>NW_016924446.1:0-310 GCF_001483705.2 Eufriesea mexicana
TCGAAAATGTCAATAAAATTGATTTTTCCCACCAGATTCTATGGCATTGCAATGGTCATAGCTAGCCAATATTATCTTACATCCTTGTTTATGCAAGAAAGTTTGCTCTCCACGATATTAGTCGAAAATGTCAATAAAATTGTATTTTCTGGACAGATTCTACATCATTGCAATGGCTACAGCACGCCAAATTTATCTATCCTCCATACTTATGACAGGAAGCTAGCTCACCACGATATTAATCGAAAATGTCAATAAAATTGAACTTTCCAGCCAGATTCTCTAGCATTCCAATGGTTATAGCTTGCCA
>NW_016924446.1:365-898 GCF_001483705.2 Eufriesea mexicana
TCACCACGATATTAATCGAAAATGTCAATAAAATTGAACTTTCCAGCCAGATTCTCTAGCATTCCAATGGTTATAGCTTGCCAATATAATCTTTCCTCCATGTTTATGCAAGAATGTTAGCTCACCACATTAGTCGAGAATGTCAAAAATATTGAATTTTCCGGCCAGATTCTACAGCACTGCAATGGCTATAGCGCGCCAAAAGGATCTTTCCTCCATATTTATGCCAGGAAGCTAGCTCACCACGATATTAATGGAAAATATCATTAAAATTTAACTTTCCAGCCCGATTCTGCAGCATTGCAATGGCTATAGCGCGCAAAAAGGATCGTTCCTCCTTACTTATGCAAGGAAGATGGCTCACCACGATATTAGTCCAAAATGTCATTAAAATTGAATTTTCCAGAAAGACTCTATTGCATTGCTATGGCTATAGCACGCCAAAAGGATCTTTCCTACATACTTCTGCAAGGAAGCTAGCTCACCACGATAATAATGGAAAATGTCAATATAATTGATCTTTCCAACCCGAT
>NW_016924447.1:0-1473 GCF_001483705.2 Eufriesea mexicana
CCTAACCTGACCAAACCTGAACTAACCTAACGTAGCTTAACTTAGCATGACGTGCCGAAGCCATTATTGCTGTCTTTCGCAGATCCAAGCTGAATGTACTAGAGCACAGTAGATTGCAGGAATCCAACGAACAGCAGTGTATAGCACAACAGTCAAAGCCGTCATAACCAAACATAACTCAACATAGCATAATCAAATATAACGTAACTCAACCAATCATGTCACGACCACTAATGCTGGCGCCTCAGGGTCGAATAGGGTACACTACAGGAATGTAGAGCGCAGAAATCCACCGAATAGCAATTTATGGCACAAAAGTCAAAGCTACTTTGTCGTAACCCAACCAAAAAGCAATGTAGAGCGCAGAAATCCACCGAATAGCAATTTATGGCACAAAAGTCAAAGCTACTTTGTCGTAACCCAACCAAATGTAACATAACCGAGCGTGACCTGATTCCACCTAACCGCCCTACCACACTATTGCTGACATACCCAAATTCAAGCGGAATAGACTAGAGGACAGTAGAGCACAGGAATCCGAGGGACTGCAGTGTGAAGCACAATAGTCGCAGATATCCTTACCCAACCGGACCTAACTCAAACGGACGAAGCTTAACTCCACATAACATGCCAAAACCACAATTTCTCTATTTCCCATAGCCACGCAGAACGTACGAGATCACAGTTGAGCGCAGAAATCCACCGAATATCAGTGTACAGCGCAAAGGTCAGCTATTTTCTCCTGACCTAGCCAATCGTAACATTACCTATCGTAAACTAATACAACCTAACGTTCAGCGATCGCTATTGCGGGCCTCCCGGAGCCGAGCAGAGTATTGTAGGTCACAATAGAGCGCAGGGTTCCACTGAATAGCAGTCTATAACGAGCAGTCTATTAACGAGGCGCGACCACCATTCCTGGATTCCCCAGCGTCTAACAAGTTAGAGTATAGCACAGTAGAGGGCAGGATTCCACCGCATATATTTGAATAACAGGAAAGTCAAAGCTGCCCTGACCAAACTCAACCAAGGCAAGCCTGGCCATCCGTAACATAACTCATCCTAACGAAACTCTACCACTATTACTGGCAGGCCGAGAGACGCGCAGCGTGTAGTAGAGCAATGTAAAGTGCAGAAATCCTCCGAACAGCAGCGTACAGCACAAAAGTCAAAGCTATAACCTCCTAACATAACCGAACGTAACATAGCCGTATGCAACCTAACTCAGCCTGACGTGCCGAGACCACTACATCTGGCCTCCCAACAGCCAAGAAGAATATACTAGAGCTCTCTAGTACGCAGTGTGCCACAGAATAGCAGTTTATAGCACAGAAGCCAAGGCAATCCTACCCAAACTTAAACACATCTAACCTAACCAAACGTTACATAGCACAAGTAAGCGTGCCGCACACACAATTGCTGGCCTCCCCAGAGTCAAGCAGGAAATATTAGAGCACAACAGTGCGCTGAAAT
>NW_016924448.1:0-575 GCF_001483705.2 Eufriesea mexicana
GATATTATTCGAAAATGTCAATAAAATTGATTATCCCAGCCATATTCTGTAGCATTGCAATGGGTATTGCGCGCCAATATAATATATGCTCCTTACTTATGCAAGGATGTCAGCTCACAACGATATCAGTTGATAACTTCAATGAATTTGAATTTCCGCGCCAGATTCTACAGCATTGCTATGGCTACAGCACGCCAATGGAGTCTTTCCTCCTTATTTATCGAAGAAAGTTGGCTCACCAAAATATTAGTCGAAAATGTCAATAAAATTGTATTTCCCAGCCAGATTATATAGCATTGCAATGGCCATAACAGGCCAATAGAATCTTTCCTCCTTATTTATCGAAGAAAGTTGGCTCACCAAAATATTAGTCGAAAATGTCAATAAAATTGTATTTCCCAGCCAGATTATATAGCATTGCAATGGCCATAACAGGCCAATAGAATCTTTCCTCCATATTTATGCAAGGATGTCAGCTCACCACGATATTAGCCGAGTATGTCAATGAAATTGAAATTCCCAGCAATGTTCTATAGCATTGCAGTGGCTGTAGCGCGCGAATAGAATCTTTCCTC
>NW_016924449.1:0-639 GCF_001483705.2 Eufriesea mexicana
GCAGTTACCGCAGAGTCGTACCGTATCCACGATGATGTCGGGTGGCTCGGGATCGGGTCGGCTCCGTGGCGATCATCGCCAGGGGAATACTGAGGACACCTGCACCAACGCTGCTTCACAGCGGTGAGGGCTTCGTGGCGGTCTCCAGGAACGACGTAGTCGTAGTGGGGAGCTTCGTCTCCCCAAACCGCGTCCTCTCGTTGTGCGAGAGGTAGCTGGACGAGCTCGGAAGTTTTCTTAGTGGACACATGGCTCTTCCGGTACTGGTCCTGGGGGAACTCAACCCCCACTCCGTAGCGTGTGGTTCCCCGCGAGCAGACGCTCGGGGAGAGGCCCTGCAAGATTGGGCCGCGGGATTGGATCTCCGTATGCTCAACCGGGGTTCCGTAAGCACGTGCGTCCGGTTGAACGGCACGTCCATCGTGTACTTGTCGATCGCATCGCCGGGAGCTGTACTGCGGTTCACCGTGTGGAGAGTGGCGGTGGAGGTGGAAACGCTTCGCGACCACCTCCATATCACCATGATGCTTGCCGTCACTCCTCGCACCGGTCTGGATCCACCCAGCGGGAAGCACACCACCGCTCCGCGGTGGGGGCTCGGGCGCCTCGACAGCGACCTCTTCGCCGCGGCCGCCCAGG
>NW_016924450.1:0-615 GCF_001483705.2 Eufriesea mexicana
CAGCAATAGTGGTCCTGGCACGTTAGGTTAAGTTAGCTTACGTTTGGTTGTGTTACGTTTGGTAAGGATAGCAGAGGATTGCTTTGACATTTACGCCGTACACTGCTATTCGGTGGATTTCTGCGCTCTACTGCGCTCAAATATTCCCCGCTATGTTCTGGGAATACCAGATATTATGACCGCGGCTCGTTATGTTGTATTTGCTTACGCTTGGTTTGGTTTGTCTGTGTGTTATGTTGGGATATCTTTGACTTTCGTAGGATACACTGCCGTTCTACGGACCTCTGCATACAACTCTCCTGTAATATGCCCAGCGTAGCGTGGTAGGGGCCAGCGACAAATTTCTCGGCACGATAGGTTGAGGTGTATTACGGGGCGTTCGGTTATTTTACGTATGCTTGGGATAGTATAGGGTAGCTTTGACTTTTATGATATGCGCAGCTATTTGGTGGACCTCAGCGCTGTCCGGTGCTCTAATATGCCCTGCATATCCCTCTTTGACTTTTTTGCTGCACACGGCAATGCCGTGTATTAATGCGTTCTACTGTGAAATAGAATTTTCTGCCTGTCTCCTGTGAGGCCAGCGGTGGTGGCCTCGGCGCGCTAGGTTGACTT
>NW_016924451.1:0-973 GCF_001483705.2 Eufriesea mexicana
TACACTACTATTCGGTGGACTACTATGCTCTACTGTGCCCTAGTTTGTCCTGCTTGGCTCTGGGGATGCCAGCAATAGTGACCCTGGCACTTTATTATGGGTCAGGTTACATTCCGTTACGTTGGGTTTGAATAACTTTGGTACGGATAGCTTTATCCTTTATGATATTCACCGCCATTTGGTCAACTTCGGCGCTCTACATTGCACTAATATGCCCTGCTTGTCTCTGGAGTGCAGAAAGATTATTGTCGCCACCACATGTTTAGATATGTTCCGCTTGTCTTTGCTATGTCGGAACTGGTTAGGCTAGGGTACCTTCGACTCTTGTGCCACACACAGCAATGCAGTGGGTTACTGCGCTCTACTGTAGTCTAGTATGTTCTGCTTGGCTAGGCTCTGGGGTGGCCAGCAATGGTGGTCTCGGCACGGTAGGTTGACATATGTTACGCTTGGCTTGGCTAGGTATGGACACGTTTGGTCAGGACATCTCTGTCTTTTGTGCTGTACGCTGCTATACCGTCGATATGTGTGCAATGCACTTCTCTACTAGCATCTGCTTGAATCTGGGGTGGCCAGCAATACCGGTGAAGGCAGTGTTGCTTGACATATGTTACGTTTGGTTAGGTTAGGTTAGGTTTAGAATGGCAAAGGTGGTTTAGACTTCTGTGCTATACACAGCCATTCGATCGGTATCTGCGCTCTGCATTGCTGTACTAGCATCAGCTTGTCCCTGGTGTGGCCCGCAATGCCGGTCGTGGCTCGTTTGATTGAGTTAGGTTACTTTTGGCTAAGTTAGGTTAGGATATTCTTGGTTACGGTGTCTTTGACTTTTGCGCTATACACTCCTATTCGGTGAATTTCTGCGCTCTACTCTCCTCAGGTGTATTCTGCTTGGTTACCGGGAGGCCAACAATAGCGGTGGAGGCACCCCAGGTTGTGTTACGTTACGCTTGGATATGTCAGGTTTGGTCAG
>NW_016924452.1:0-492 GCF_001483705.2 Eufriesea mexicana
TGCTATAACAGGTTATAGATTTCGAATAGACCTATTCTCTGGTAAGTAGATGGCTGTACTGGCGATTGGATTGGAGGCGTTAAGCGACCTATTCACCGTGCCATAACAGGTTATAGATTTCGGATAGACCTATTCGCTGGCAAGTAGATGGCTGTACTTGCATTGGATTGAAGGCGTTAGGCGATCTATTCACCAAGCTATAACAGGATATAGATTTTGAATAGACCTATTCTCTGGCAAGTGGATGGCTGTACTTGCCATTGGTTGAAGGCGTTAGGCGATCTATTCACCAAGCTATAACAGGTTACAGATTTCGAATAGACCTATTCTCTGGCAAGTAGATGGCTGTAATTGCCACTGGATTGAAGGCGTTAGGCGATCTAATCGACAAGCTGTGACAGCTCATAGATTTCGAAAAGACCTGTTCTTTGGCAAGAAGGTGGCTGCACTTGCCATAGGATTGAAGGCGTTAGGCGATCTAATCGCCAAGCT
>NW_016924453.1:0-739 GCF_001483705.2 Eufriesea mexicana
AATATCCATCATCGCCCGAGATATTAGCATTGCACAAAGCGGTGCTGAGTACAGCCATCATCACAGTACTGTAGTCTTTAGATTAATTTGCCCTTTTATAACGCAAATTCCTTAACCATCCCAAAATATCGTATGTATAGCTCAGTTATGCGTGCAGACATTTACAATTGTCAACAGGATACTTAGTGCATTCTCCAACATAGCAATGTAGTCGTTGGATTAATTTGCGTTCGGATTAATTGAACACAATAGCATTTCTGGAATGATCAATGGATTGCTTAAATAACGGCAGAGATATTGACAAATTACAACACCGTACCACGTGTAACGATCTACACAATACTACAGCCATTGGGTTAATATGTTCGCTGGCCTTCTATGTCCTTCAGCATTTGTACAATGATTAATGAGCAGAGAAATTGTCGCTAGAAGCATTGACAAATGTTAATAAAGTACTGAGTATAGAGTGCAACGGAGCACTGTATCTTCTTGATTAGCCTGGTCACTAAGGGTTTACGCTCTACAGCAGTTTTAGGATGACAAACTGCTGATCCACTAAATCGCCAGGAAATAACGATTTACATAGCCGGACTGTGTAACGCTATCATCACAGTAACGAAATTGTTGGATTAATTTGCTCGCTGACGGTTTAAATTCGCAAGCTGTCCCAGAGAAGTCCACGTATAGTACGGTTACAGCGAGAAATGTTTGCAGGAGGCAGTACGGTACGCAGCACATA
>NW_016924454.1:0-676 GCF_001483705.2 Eufriesea mexicana
GATGTACTGTGCTCTACTGCAATCTGCTTTTCTCCGGGGAGGCCAAGAGCAGTGGTCGCGGCATTTCATGTCGTGTTATGCTGCGTTCGGTTAGGTTAGATTAAGTCAGGTTAGGCTCTTGTATCTGCGGCTTTTGAGCTATTCACTGCAATGCTGTAAATTTCTGCGCTCTATAGTGCTCTAGTACATTCTACTTGTCTCTGCGGTGGCAAGCATTGGTGTTCTCGTCATGGCAGTTTAAGTTTGGCTACGTTTGTATGTGTTACCTTTGGCTAGGTTATGACATGTTACTTCGATTTTTCTGCTACTCACTGCCCTTCGGTGGATTTCGGTGCTCTAGTGTGCCTTAATATGCTCTGCTTGGCCCTGGCGAGGCCAGAAATATTGGACTTGTCACGTCGTGCTTGGTTACACTACGCTTGGATTGGCTGGGTAAGGACTGGTTCGGACTGGGTATGTATGACTTTTGTACTATTCACGGCAATGCGGTGGGTTTCAGCGCGCTATCGTGCTCTAGTACATTCTGCTTGTCCCTGTGGAGCCCAGCAATAGCGGTCTCGGCACGTTAGGTTCTGTTATGCTACGTTTGCATGTGCTACGTCTGGTGAGGTTGGCAGAGGAGAGTCCAGTCCTTTGTACTGTACACGTCTCTCCGCGGATTTCTGCGCTATACTCT
>NW_016924454.1:4298-7287 GCF_001483705.2 Eufriesea mexicana
TTTGACGTTAATTACGTCGTCCGCTATTAGGAGGACCTCTGAGCACTACAGTGCTGTGATACTCCCAGCTTGGCTCTGGGATGGTTAGAAATAGTTGCCTTGTCACGTTATATTGAGTCAGGTCATGTACCGTTGTGTTGGGTTGCGCAAGGTTTGGAAAGGATAGCATCAACTTCAGTGCTGCACACTGCAGTTAGTTTGATTTCTGCGCCCCACAGTGCTCTAGTATGACCTGCGTGGCTCTGAGGAGGGCAGCAGTGGCGGTCCCGGCACGTTAGTTTTAGTTATGCTATGTTCGGCTATGCTCCGTTGGCTTGGGTTAGGTTTGGGTATCTATGACATTTCAAGTATACACCGCGTTTCTATGGATTTCTGCGCACTACTCTCCACTAATGCGTTCTGCTTGGCTCTGGGGAGACCAGCAATTGTGTCCCCGGAACGTTATGCTGTGTCAGGTTACGTTCGGTTAGGTTGAGTTAGGCTAAGTTTGGTTAGGATATATTTGACTATAGTGCTGCACACTACTATTCGGTGGATATCTTCACTCTACTGTGCCCTAGTATGTCCTGCTGGGCTCTGTGGCGGGCAGCAATAGCGGTCTCGGCAGAATAGGTTCAGTTATGCTACGTTCGGTTATGTTCTGTTGGTTTGGGTCTGGTTTAGGTAGCTATGACTTTTCTGGTATACACTGCGGCTCTATGGATTTTTGCGTTATACTATGGATTCTGGGTTAGGTTGAGTTAGGTTACGCTTGGTTATGTTGCGATTGGCTGAGTTAGGAGTGGATAGCGTTAACTTTCGTGCTATAATATATTATAATGTGAATTACTGCGACCTACAGTCCTCCAAGGTCTTCAGCTTTGCTCTGAGAAGTCCAGAAATAGTGGTCACGGCACGTTATGTTTGGTCAGGTTACATTCGACTATGTTGGGTTTCGCAAAGTTCGGTATGGGTAACTGTAACTTTTGTGCTGTACACTGCCATTCGGGGGATTTCTTCGCCCTACTGCGCTCTAGTATGTCCTGCTTCGCTCTTGGGTAGGCAGCGTTCTCGTCACGTCAGTTTGTGTTAGGCAATGTTCGGCTGTGGTCTGTTGGTTTGGGTTAGGTTTGTGTAGCTTTGACTTTTCTGCTATACTCTGCGATTCTATGAATTTCAGCGCCCCACTCTCCGCTAATATGTTTTGCATGGCCCTGCCGAGATCAGCAATAGTGGTCGCGACACGTTGGGTTGAGTCAGATTACGTTCTGTTGTGTTAGTTTCGGCTACGTTAGGACAGTGTAGCTTTGACTTTTGTGCTACATATTGCTATTCGGTGGTTATCTGCGCTCAATTGCGCTCTAATTCGCTCTGCTTGCCTTCGGTGAGGACAGCAATACCGGTCACGGCACGTTACTTTGGGATATGTTACGCTTGGCTATGTCACGATTGGTTAAGCTAGGATACGGCTGCTTTAACTTTTGCGCTTTCCACTGGTATTCTGTGGGCTTCTGCGTGCTGCTGTGCTCTGATACATTCTGCTTCTCCCTCGCGGGGCCAGCAATAATGTTCGTGGCACGTTTACTTGAGTTAGGTTCCGTTCGCTTTGGTTAGGTTAGGGTAAGGTTTGTCAACATGGGTTTGGCTATGTTTGCTGTACACAGATATTCTGTGCATTCATGCGCTGTACAGAGCTCTAGTACATTCTGCTTGGGCATGCGGAGGTCAGCTGTAGTGTTGTCGACGCGTTAGTCTGAGTTGGGCTACGTTTGGTTAGGTTACGTTCGCTTGGGTTAGCTTCGGGCAGCTTTGACTTCCGTGCTGTACACTGCGATACGATGAATTTATGCGTTCTGCTGTGCTCCAGCATGTTCTGCTCGTCACTGCGGTGAACAGCAATGGTGCAGTCGACACGCAAGCTTCAAGTGTGTTACGCATGGCTGCTACGTTTGGATAGGTTTGGTTAGTGTATCTTTGACTTCTGTGCTACGCACTGCTATACGGTCGATATCTGTGCACTGCATAGCTCTGCTAGCATCTGCTTGTCTCCGTGGAGGCCAGCAAATGCGGTCATGGCAGGTTCCGTTCTGATATGTTACGCTTGGCTAGGCTAAGTTAGGTTATGATTGGCCAGGATGGCTCTGACTTTTGTGCTATTCACTGATATTCGTGGGATTTCTGTGCTCTACATTGCTCTACTATGCTCTGCCCTACTCTCGGGAGGGCAGTAATAGTGTTCCCGGCACGTTATCTTGTGTCACATTACGTTTGGTTTGGTTAGGATGCGTTGTGTTAGACTAGTATAGCGTCGAGTTTTTGTGCTGCGCCCTGCTCTTCTATGGACTTCTGCGCACTTCTGCGCGCTATCGCAACCCGCTTGTCCCTGTGGACGACAGGAATACTTATCTCGGCACGTTGGGTTGAGTTACGTTACGTTTGGTTACGTTAGGCTAGGTTATGTTTGGCTCGGATGACTTTGACCTTTGTGCCTTGCACATCATTGCAGCGGATTCATGCGCCTTCCTCTGCTCTTGTATACTTTGCTTCGCTCTGAAGAGGTCAGCAGTAGTGGTCTCGGCTCGTTAGATTGAAATATTCGACGTTCGGTTATGTTCTGTAAGTTTGGGTTAGGTAGGGATTGCTTTGACTTTCGCAGTGTAGACTGCAGTTCGGTGGACTTCTGCGCTCTACTGTGCTCTAATATGCACTGCTTGGCTCTCTGGAGGCCAGCAATAGAGGTCTCGTCCTGTTAGGTCCAGTTATTGTACGTTTGCTTAGGTTTGGTTGTTCCTGGTTTCGTTATAATGGCTTTGACTTTTGTGCTATCCACTGCTATTCGGTGGATTTTTGAGCTCCACTGATAACTAATATTTTCTGCTTTGTTCTGGAGGGGCCAGCAATGGCGGTCTCGGCCCGAAACGCAGAGCTATGCTACGTTCGGCTATGCTACGTTTGGTTGCGTTAGGATAGGGTAGCTTCGACTATTGTGCTATGCACTGCCATTCTATTT
>NW_016924455.1:0-475 GCF_001483705.2 Eufriesea mexicana
CCAGCAGAATATACGAGAGCACAGTAAAGCACAGAAATCTTCCGAATAGCATTGTATGGCACTGAAGTCAAAGCCAACCTAGCCAAACACAACCTAACGTAACATGAAACGTAACCTAACCCTACCTATCGTGCCACGATCGCTATTGCTGGTCTCTGCAGTGTCGAGCAGAGCATAGTAGAGCAACGAAGAGCGCAGAAAACTGCCGAATAACAGTGTCAGGACAAAAGTCGAAGATATCCTTTCCTAACCTAACCAAACGTAACATAACGAAAGGTAACCTAACACAATCTTACGTGCCAAGACACTACTGATGGTCTCTACGTCCCCAAGCAGAAGATATAGGAGGAGAGGACAGAGCAGAAGTCAATAGAATGATAGTGTATAGCAGAAATGTCAAAAACATCCACATATAACGCATGCTATAACAACCGGACCAAGCGTAACCTAACTGGACCTAACGCGCCTACCCCGC
>NW_016924456.1:0-477 GCF_001483705.2 Eufriesea mexicana
AGTGCATAGCACAAAAGTCGAAGCCATTCCAACCAAACATAGCCAAAACTATCCTAACCAAACTTAACACAGCACAGCCTAACCTGCCGCGACCACGGTTCCTGGCGTTCCCATACACAAACAGAGTGTGATAGCGCACAGTACACCGCAGAAGTCCACAGAATGGCGGCGCTTAGCTTAAAAGTCGAAGGTACCCTATGCTAACGTAACCAAACGTAGCACAGCCAAACGTAAGCGGCTTCAGCATGTCGCGCCACGACCACCGTTTCTGGCCTCCCCATAGTCGAGCAAATGCTAGTGGAGCAAAACCGTGCACAGGTATCGACCGAACCGCAGGGTATTGCATAAAAGTCATAGTTATCCTATCCTAACCTACCCAGACGTAATATAACCAAACAGACTAACTCAACCTATCGTGCCTAGGCCATTATTGCTGACATACCCGGAACAAAGCAGAAGACGTTAGAGTCCAGTAAA
>NW_016924457.1:0-1117 GCF_001483705.2 Eufriesea mexicana
TTTTCCAGCAAGATTCTATAGCATTGCAATGGCTATTGCGCGCCAATAGTATATTTCATGCTTGTTTACGCTAGTGGGCTTGCTCACCACGATATTAGTCGAAAATGTCAATAAAATCGAATTTTTCTGGCAGATTCTATGGAATTGCTGTGGCTACAACAAGTCAATAGGATCTTTCCTCCTAATTTTGGAATGTTGGATTGCACACTCCAATATTAGTCGAAAATGTCAATAAAATTCAATTTTGCAGCGAGATTCTATAGCATTCTAATGGCCATAGCGCGCAAATAGAATATTTCATCCTTATTTATGCAATAAATTGCAATGTCTATGTCACGCCAGAAGAATGTTTCCTACTTATATATGCAAGAAAGTAAGGTCACCACGATATTAGTCCAAAATGTCAATAAAATCGAATTTTTCTGGCAGATTCTATAGCATTGCAATGGCTATGGCGCGCCGATAGTATATTTCATGCTCATTTATGCAAGTGGGTTTGCTCACCACGATATTAGTCGAAAATGTCAATAAAATTGAATTTTTCTGGCAGATTCTATGGAATTGCTGTGGCTACAGCAAGTCAATAGGATCTTTCCTCCTTATTTTGGAAAGTTGCATTGCACACTGCAATATTAGTCGAAAATGTCAATAAAATTGAATTTTGTAGAGAGATTCTATAGCATTGTAATAGCCATACGGCGCCAATAGAAAATTTCATCCTTATTAATGGAATACAGCTATTTCACCACAATATTAGTCGAAAATGTCAATAAAAATGTATTTTCCAGCTATATTCTCTAGCACTGTAATGGCAATAGGGCGCCAATAGTATATTTCATCCTTATTAATGCAATACAGTTATTTCACCACGATATTAGTCGAAAATGTCAATAAAAATGTATTTTCCAGCAAGATTCTATAGCATTGCAATATGGCTATAGCACGCCACTAGTATCTTTCCTCCTTATTTATGCACGCAAGATAGCCCACCACGATATTAGTCGAAAGCGTCAATAATATTTAGTTATCCAGTCATATTCTATAGCATTTCCATATCTATATCACGCCAATAGCATCTATCGTCCTTATTTATGCAAGAAAGTTAGTTCACCACGAT
>NW_016924458.1:0-596 GCF_001483705.2 Eufriesea mexicana
GTGTTACGTTACGTTTGGTCATGTTACAATTGGTTTGGTTAGGGCAGGGTAGTTTTGACTTTTATGCTATACACTGCAATTCGGTGGGCTTCTGCGTTCAACTGTGCTCTAGTGTGTTCTTCTTGGCTCTGGGGAAGCCAGCAATCGTGGTCTCGCCGCGCTAGGTTGCATTGGGTAACGTTTGGTTATGTCACCTGTGGTTAGGTTAGCATATGGTGGTTTCGATCTTTGTGCCACACTCTGCTATTCGGTGGATTCCTGTGCTCTACTCTTCTGTGGTATGATTTGCTTGTCACTGGGGAGGCCAGCAATAATATCGTCGGCACGTTAGTTTCAGGACTGTTATGTCCGTTTAAGGTTTGGTTAGCTTAGGAGAGGGTAACTTTGACCTTTGTGCTATACACTGCTACTTTGTGGGTCTCTGCGCGCTACTCTCCTCTGTTATGTTCTACATGGCTCCGGGGAGGGCAGCAATACACGTTTCTTCACATTACGTTGAGCTATGTTTCGTTTGGCTGCGTTAAGTTTGGATGGGTTAGGAGTGGGTAGTTTCGACTTTTGTGCTATACAATGATGCTCGGTGGATTTCTGCGCTC
>NW_016924459.1:0-688 GCF_001483705.2 Eufriesea mexicana
GTTACGTTTACTTAGGCTACGTTCGGTTATGTTAGGTTTGGCTTTGTTAGGATAGGATAGCTTCGAATATTGTGATATGCACTGAGATCCGCTGAAATCCTGCGCTCCACATTGCTCTACTATTCTCTGCTCGTCACTCGGGAGTCTAGCCGCAGTGGTCTCGGCACGTTAGCTTGTGTCAGGTTACGCTTGGTTCTCTTACGTTTTGTTACGTTAGGATAGGGTGACTTCCACGTTTGAGCTATGCGGTGCTTTTCGGTGGATTTCTGCGCTCTACATTGCTCTACCTCACTGTACTCGACTCTGGGGAGGCCAGCAATAGTGGTGGTCCACGATATGTTGTGTTAGATTACGTTTGGTATGGTTAGGGTCGGATAGGTTTGGTTAGGATGGCTTTAGCTTTTGCGATATACACTTCTATTAGGCTTTTTTGCGACCTACTATGCTCTAATATGATACGCCTGGATACCGGGCGGCCAGCAATTGTGGCCTCATGTGGCCTCGGGTCATTAGGTTTAGTGACTGTACGTGTGGCTAGGTTAGGCCGGGACACGTTTGGTTAGGTTATCTTCGAATTTTGTGCTATATGCTGCTATATGGTGGCCGTCTGCGCTCTACTGTACTCTTTCATGTACTGCATGCCTCTGGGGACGTCAGCAATACTGGTCGCGGCGCGTTAAGTTGGGTC
>NW_016924460.1:0-575 GCF_001483705.2 Eufriesea mexicana
ACGTTAGTTTGGGTGAGGTTTCGTATTGTTAGGTTAAGCTTTGTCGGGTTTTCTTAGGATAACAACTACTTTCGTGCCACACACGCCAATTTCTGCGAAAACTGGGCTCTAGTAAATACTGCCTGCCGCTGTGTAGGCCAGCAGCTCTGGTCTCGTCATCTAAGGGCGAGTTATGTTACGTTTGGGTATGTTGAGTTTGGCTAGGACAGGATATGCTACTTTGACTTTTGTGCTATACACTGCTATTCGGTGGATTTGTGCGCTCTACTGTGATCTAATATGCTTTGCTTGGCCCCACGGAGGCCATCAATAGCTGCCGCGGCACGTTACTTTGAGTTAGACTGCGTTTGGTTAGGTTCGGTTAGGTCATGTTGGGTTTGTGTACCTTTGACTTTTGTGCTACATACCGCAATGCGGTGCATTTCTGCTTTCTACTGTGCTCTAATATGTTCTGCTTGGCTGTGGGCTGTCCAGAATTGTTGGTCTCAATACGTGATCTTGAGTTACGCTAGGTTTGGGTAGGTCAGTTTGGGGCAGGTTATGTTAGGTTATCTTCCACCTTTGTACCGTGCACT
>NW_016924461.1:0-845 GCF_001483705.2 Eufriesea mexicana
AGCACTGGAATGCCTATAGCACACCAACAGAATCTTTCCTCCTCATTTATGTAACAAAAGTAAGCTGACCGCGATATTATTCGAAAATGTCAATAAAATTGAATTTCCCATCCAGATTCTACAGCATTTCAATGGCAATAGCACGCCAATAGAATCTTTTCACCTTATTTATGCAAGAAATTTATGCAAGAACGGTAGCTCACCACGATATTAGTCGAAAATGTCACTAAAATTGTATTTTCCAGCCAGATTCCAGGCCATTGCAATGGCTATAGCACGCCAATAGAACCTTTCCTCCTTATTTAAGCAAGAAAGGCAGCTCACCATGATATTAATCAAAAATATCAATAAAATTGAACTTTCCTGGCAGATTCGAGAGCATTGCAATGGCCATATCACGCCAATTGAATCTTTCCTCATTATTTATGCAAGAAACTTGGCTCACCACGATATAAGCCGAAAATGTCAATAAAATTGAATTTTCCTGCCAGATTCTATAGCATTGCTATGACTATAGAACGCCAATATAATCTTTCATTCCTTATTTACGCAAGAAATGTAGCTCACCAGGATATTAGCCAAAAATGTCAGTAAAATTGAATTTTCCGTCCAGATTCCAGAGCATTGAAATGGCTATAGCACGCTAATAGAATCTCACCTCCTTATTAATGCGAGAGAGATAGCTCACCACGATATTAGTCGAAAATGTCAGTAAAGTTGAATTTTCCAGACAGATTCCGGAGCATTGCAATGGCTATAGTACGCCGATAGTATCTCTCCTGCTTATTTATGCACGAAAGTTAGCTCACCACGATATTTGTCGAAAATGTCAATAAAATTGAATT
>NW_016924462.1:0-364 GCF_001483705.2 Eufriesea mexicana
GTTAGGCTGCGTTTGGCTAGGTTATGTTTGGTTATGTATGGTTAGGGTAGCTTGGACTTTCGTGCTGTACACTGTTATCAGGTCGATTTCTGTGATCTACTGTGCTCTCTGACATTATGCTTTGCCCTGGGGAGGCCAGGGGCAGTAGTCACGGCACGTTTTGTTGAGCTATGCTACGATCGGTTATGTTAGGTTATTTCTGGTTTGGTCAAGATATATTCAACTTTTCTGCTATACACTGCTATTTGGTGGATCTCTGCGCTCAGTATTGCTCTACTGCACTCTGCTCGACCGTGGGGAAGCGAGCATTAGTGGTCGCGGCACGTTAAGTCGAATTATGTTACGTTTGGTTAGGTTAGGATTG
>NW_016924463.1:0-1193 GCF_001483705.2 Eufriesea mexicana
AGCTCCGACAAACGTGCCGAGGCCAATACGGCTGTCCTCCCTACAGGCTAGCAGAATATACTAGAGCACAGTAGAGCGCCGAGGGCAACCGTAGAGCAGTGTGTTGCACAAATGTCAAAGCCATCCTCACCAAACTTAACCAAACTTTACCCAGCCAAACGAAAGTAACGCAACCTAACGTGCCTACACCACAATTTCTGATCTCCCCACAGCAAAGCAGAACATACCAGTGAACTGTGAGGCGCAGAATTCCAACGAATAGCAGTGTGCACCACAAAAGTCAAGGCTATAGTCACCTAACCAGACAAGACGTAACATAACGGAACGTAACGTGACCCAACCTGTAGTGCCACGACATACGTAGCTGGCCTCACGAGAGCGAAGCAGAGTATAGCGTTGCAATGTAGGACGCTGAAGTCAAAGGACGCTGAAGTCACCCGCGTGGCAGTGTATATCACACGAATTAAAAATGTCCCAACCATACCTGAACAAACCTAGACTAAGTAAAACTGAATATAACTGAACCTAACATGCCGCAAGCACTATTGCTGACCTACCGGGAGCCGAGCGGATTATAGTAGAGCAGTGCAGAGCGCAGAAACCCACCGAAGAGCAGTGCACAGCACAAAAGCAAGGGCTATCCTGACCAAACATTGCCTAACCTTACCTACGCGATCGTAACCTACCTCAATATAACTTGCAGAGGACATTATTGCTGGACATCCCAGTGCCAAGCTGAACATAAAGCTCTGTGGAGCGCTGAAATTCACCGAATAGCACTGTGTAGCATAAAACTCCTAGCTATCCACTCCTAACATAACCAAACGTAACGTAAACAAATGTAATATAACACAACCTAACGTGCCGACACCACAATTTCTGCCTTTCACCCACAGAGATGAGAGGAACGTACTAGAACACAGTAGAGCGCTGAAATCCAACAAATAGCAGTGTATAGCACAATGGCCAGGGACATCATAACCAAACCTATCCAAGCCAAGCGTAGCCGAGCGTATCCTAACTCAAACTAACGCGCTGCTGCCACTATTTCTGGACACCCCAGAGCAAAGCAGAGCCTATTAGGTCACAGTAGAGCGCGTAAATCCAACGAATAGCAGTGTATAATACAGAAATCAAACCTATCCTCTCCTAACCTAAAAAACCGTAGCATAACCAAGCGTAACATGGCCCAA
>NW_016924464.1:0-518 GCF_001483705.2 Eufriesea mexicana
ACGTTTCGCTTGGTTATGTGACGATTGGTTATGTTACGGTACGATAGATATGACTTCTGTGCTATATGCTGCCGTTCTGTGGATTTCTGTGCTGTACTGGGATCTGATATGTTCTGCTATGTTCGCGGGATGCCATCAATATTGTCCTTGGCACGTTAGGTTTAGTTCGGTTACGTTTGGTTTGGTTAGGTTACGTTAAGTTCGGTTCGGATAGCTTTGACTTTCGTGCTATACACTCTCCTTCGTTGGCTATCTGCGCTCCACTGTGGTCTACTTTATCCTGCTTAGCCCTGGGGAGGCAAGCAATAATGGTTGCGGCACGTTATGTTGTGTTATGCTACGTTTGGTTGGGTTAGGTTCGGATTTTTTTAACTATACTCTACGATCCTATGTACTTCGGTGCTCCACTCTCCTCTGATCTCTACTGCTTGGTTCTGGGTAAGGCAGGAATAGAGGTCTCGTTGCGTTAGGTTGAGATAGACTACGTTCGGTTACGTTATTTTCGGGTAGGTTAGGAT
>NW_016924465.1:0-1227 GCF_001483705.2 Eufriesea mexicana
TACCGGGACCACCATTTCCAGCCTCCCCAGACTCGAGCAGAGTATAATAGAGCAATGTAGAGCGTAGAAATTCTCCGAATTGCGGCCTATAGCGCAAAAGGCACAACTATCCTTCCCTAACCTCTCCAAACGTAATACAACCAAACGCATCCTAACTAAACCTAACGTGCCTAGACGATTATTGCTGGACACCCCAGACACAAGGGGAGCATATTAGAGCACAGTAGAGCGCAGAAGTCCACCCTAAAGCATTGTATAGCACAAAAGTGAAAGGTATCATCCCCTACACTAAGCAAGCGTAACACAGCCAAACGTAGCCTATCCCAACCTAACGTGTCGAGACCACTATAGCTGCCCTCCGCAGCGACGAGCAGAGCACAATAGATCAATGAAGGGGGCTGAACTTCACCAAATAGCAGTATGTGGCGTAAAAGTCAAGGTACCCGTATCCTCAGCTAACGAAAAGTAGCATAATCAAACGTAACCTAACTCCACCTTACCGACTGCAAACACTAGTGCAGACCTCCCCAGAGCCATGCAGAGCAGACTAGAGCTATGTGGAGCACAGACATCCGCGGCGTTTCAGTGTACAGCACAAAAGCCTAAGATATCCTAACCAAACCAGATCCAACCTAACCGAACCAAACGTTGCCTAACCCATCATAACGTGCGAAGACTGCTATTGCTGTCCTCTCCAGATCCAAGCAGAGTATATTAGAGCGAAGTAGTGCGCAGAAATCCGACGAACAGCAGTGTATAGCGCAAAAGTCGAAACCATCATAACCAAACCGTAGCCCAACCTATCCCAACCAAACATAACCTATCTCCACCTAAACGCCCTAAGCCACTGTTGCTGACCTCACAAGAACCAATCACAAAATACTACAGCACAGTGGATAAGAGACATCCGCCCCGTTTCAGCGTACAGGAGTGAAGTGAAAAACATCCTAATCTAGCCTGATCTAAACTAACACAACCAAGCGTTGCCTAGCACAGCGTAACGAGCGAAGACCACTATTGCTGTCTTCCCGGATTCAATCTGAACATATCAGGTCACCATGGAGCGCCGATATCCGCCGAATAGCAGTGAAAAGCGCAAAAGTGGAAGGTAGCCCCTCCTAACCTTACCAATCGTAACGTAACCGAACGTAACATAGCTCAACCTAACGTTACCCGACTACTATTGCTGGCTTCCGCAGAGACAAGGAGAACATATTAGGGGAGGGT
>NW_016924465.1:7456-12284 GCF_001483705.2 Eufriesea mexicana
AGAGCCAAGCATGACATACTAGAACACAGTAGAGAGCATAAGTTCACCGCATTTCTGTGCACGGCACAAAAGTGAAAGATCCCCCCCCCCCTTCCCTAACCAAACGAAACATAGTATAACGTAGCCTATCTCAACCTAGTGTGCCGAGACCACAATTACTGCACTGCCCATGGCCGAGCGGGGCACAGTATATCCTAGAGGTCGATAGAATAGCAGTGTTGAGCACAAAAGTCAAGGTTACAGTGACCTAACAGAACATAACCTGACCTTCCCAAACATTGTCTAACACATCATAACATGTTGCGACCACAATTTCTGGCCACCCCAGAGCTAAGCAGAGCATATTAGATCACAGTAATGGGGGGAAATCCACCGCAAAGCTGTGCATAGCACAAAAGTGAAAGCTTTCCTGGCCTAACGTGGCCAAACATAACATAGCCATACGTAACTTAACACAACCTAACGAGCCTGGACCACTATTGCTGTACTTCGCAGAGCCAATCAGAATATAATAGAGCACGGTAGTGCACCGAGATCCGCCGCATTGCAGTGTGAAGCACAAAGGTCATAGATATCCTAACCTAACCTGATCTAACAAACCCCAAACGAACGTAGACTGACAAAACATAACGAGCCGAGGCCGCTATTGCTCTCCTCCACAGAGCCAAGCAGAAGATGTTATAGCACATTTGCGCGCAGAAGTCTACCGAATAGCAGAGTATAACACAACAGCCAAAGCAATCCTCACCAAACGTAAACATATCTAACCTAAGCAAACGTTCCCTAATACAAACTATCGTGCCACGACCGCCGTTGCTGGTCTCCCCAGATTCGAGCAGGGCACAGTAGAGCAATGAGGATCGCAGAAATGCACCGAATAGCAGTTTATAACACAAAGCGGAAGGTTACCCTATCCAAACGTAGACTAACGTATCATAACCAACCGTAACATTACCCAGCCTAACGTGTCTATACCGCTATTGCTGCCCTCCCCATTGCCAAGCTGAAAATATTAGAGGAGAGTAGCTCGCAGTAGTCCATAGACTGGCAGTGTATAGCACATGAGTCAAAGATCCCCTAGCCTAGCCTGCCGAAAGCTAACCAAACCAAACGTAGCCTAACTCGTCATATCGTGCCGGGGCCACTATTACTGGCGAACCCAGAGGCGAGCAGACTACAGCAGAACCACGTAGATCGCGGACATCCACGGAAAAGTGGTGTACAGCGCAAAAGTCGAAGCTACCGTCCCCTCACCCATACCAATGTTATAAATCCAAACGTAACCTAACTCAACGTAACGTGCCTAGACCACTATTGCTGACATCCCAGGGCAAGGAGGAAAATACTAGAGCACAGTAAAGAGAAGAATTCCGCCGAATAGCAGTGTATAGCGCAAAAGTCAAGGTTACCCTGTCCTAACCCATCAAAACGTAACATAAGCATACGTAACGTAACCAAAGCTGACGTGCCGCTACCGCTATTGCTGGCCACCCGAGAGCCGAGCAGAGTATAATAGAGCAATGTACAGCGCAGAAATCCACCGAATAGCTGCGTACAGCATAAAAGTCAAGGCTACCCTATACTAACCTAACCAAACGTGACCTAACCACACGCAGCCTAACCAAATCTAACGTGCCGAGATCACTATTGCTGGCCTTCCCAGCGCCAAGCGGAGAATATTAGAGGAGAGTAGAGCTCTGAGGTCCACAGAATGGACGCATAAAGCGCGAAAGTCAAAGATATCCTGACTTAATCCAGACAAACCAAACATAACCGAACGTAACCTAGCTATACCTAACGCGCCGCGGCCACAATTTCATGCATTCCCAAGCCAAAGCAGGGGATATTAGATCGCAGTAGAGCGCAGTCATGCACCGAATATCAGTCTATAGAAAAATAGTCAAGGCGATTTTATCCTAACCTAACGAAACGTAACCTAAACTATCGCAGCTTAATTGAACCTAACGTGCCGAGACCTCTATTGCTGTCCTCCCAAGCGACAGTCAGAGCATATTAGAGCAGAGTAGCACGCAGGAATCCACAGAATTGCGGTGTACATCACAAAAGTCAAAGCCATCCTAACCAAACATACCCAAACCTAACCTAACAAAACGTAAAATAACTAAAGCTAACGTGCCCAGAGCACTATTCCTGGCGTCCGCATGGAAATGCAGAGTGCGATAGCGCCAAGAGGAGCGCAGGAGTCCATAGAATAGCAGTGTGTAGCACAAAAGACAAAGCTATCCTGATCTAACACACCGTACCATAACCTAACAAAACGTAATATAACTCAACCAAACGTGCCGCGACCGCTATTGCTGTCCTCCCGAGAGCAGAGTAGAGGACAGCAGAGCAACGTAGAGCACAGAAGACCGCGGCATAGCAGTGTATAACGCAAAAGTCTAAGCTACCCTGTCCAAACGTAACCAACAGTGACATATCTAAACGCAACGTAACTCAGTCTATCGTGCCGCGACGAATACTGCAGGCCTTCCAGTAGACAAGCAGAATATACTAGAGCACAGTAGAGCTCAGGAATCCACTAAATAGCAGTGTATGGAACAAAAGTCTAGCTAGCACATATTAACCTAACCAAACGTAACAAAACCGAATGTTATCTAACTTAACCAAACGTGGCGAGGCCACTATTTCTGGTATCCCAATAGACAAGCAAAGCATAGTAGAGCACAGTGGAGCGCAAAAATCCGCCAAGCAGCAGACTATACAGCGAAAGTCAGAGCAACACAAACCTAACCCAGACTAACGTAGCCTTACCAATGGTAGCATAAATCAACCTAGCGTGCCGAGAGCGCCATTACTGGCCTCCTGAGACTTCAGCAGAGTACTGTAGAGCGACATAGAGCGTAGATAACCAGCGAATATCAGTGTACGGCACAAAAGTCAAAGCTACCCGATCCTACCATATACAAACGTAGTATAACCAAACGTAACCTAACCTGCTGAGACCACCATTTCTGACCTCCCGAGAGCCAAGCAGAGTAAACTAGAGCAAAGTAGAGCGCTTGAGACCCCAGGTAGAAGTGTAAAGCACAAAAGTCAAGGATATACTAACTGAAACTCTCCTAAGCTAACCGAACCAAATGTAGAATAACGAAATGCAACGAGGCGGGGCCTCCATTTCTGGCCTCCCCAGAGGCAAGCAGAACATATTAGAGCACAGCAGAGCGCAGAGATCCACCGAATAGCCGTGTACAACACAAAAGCCAAAGCTACCGTATCCTAACGTAACCAAACATAACACAAGCAAATGCAACGAAACACATCCCAACGCCACTAGACCGCTATTGCTGACACCCACAGAGCAATGCAAAATATAACAGGCACGGGAGTGCGCAGAAATCCGTCGCAATGGAGTGCAAGGCGCAAGAGTCAAAGATAACCTAACCTGACTTGACAAAACCTAACCTAGCCAAACGATTCCTCACTAAATCTAACGTGCCGAAACCACTACTCCTGTCATCCGCAGCGCCAAGCAGGGCATATTTGAGCACAGTAGATCGCGGAAATTCTCCCAATAGCTGTGTATTTCGCAAAAGTCAAAGCTATCATGTCATAACCTACCCAAATGTAGCATAAGCAGATGAAACGAAACCCAACCTTACGTGTCACCCCCGTTATTGCTGTTCTCACAAGGACCATGCAGCTGCTAGTACAGCAATGAGGTACACAGACATCGGCCGAATAGCAGTGTATAGCTCAAAAGTCGAAGATCTACTAACCAAACATGTCCTAACCTAGCCAAGCCAACTGGAACATAGCACAAGCTGGCGAGCAGAGGCCACTATTGCTGGACTCCCAAGAGCCAAGCAGAACATATTAGAGCGTAGTAGCGCGCAGAGACCCACCGAATAGCAGCCTAAAGTACGAAAATCGAAGCTACACTCTCCCAACATAGCAAAACATAACGTAACAGAACGAAACCTAATTTAACCTAACGAGCAGTTATCATTATTGTTGCCCGCCACAGAGCCAAACATTATATATTATAGGAGAGGAGCGCAGAAATTCATAGAATTGCAGTTCTAGCACAATAGTTGAAGCTACCCTATCCTACCGTAACCAAACATAGCATAGCCGAACGTAGGCTATCCCACCCTAACATGTCGGCACCATTATTACATTATTATATATATACATCCCAGAGCCATGCAGAATATACCAAAGCAGAGTAGAGCGCAGAAATTAGCCGCGCGTCAGGGTAAAGCACAGGAGTCAAAGATACCCTAACCCAACCTGACATATCCCAATCTATCCAAATGTAGCCTAACTTAACATAACATGCGGAGACCACTGTCGCTGGCCACCCAGAGCCAAACAAAACATACCATGTCACAGTAGAGCGCAGAATACCACCGGAAAGCAGTGTATAGCGCATAAGTCAAAGCTATCCTGACCAAACCTAACCAAACCTAACACAACCGAGCGTAACGCGAATAAACCTAGCGCGACGCGGCCACTATTCCTGGCGTCCCCAGAGACAAGCAGAGAGTGGTAGAGCACAGCAGAGCGCAGAAGTCCATAGAATAGCAGTTTGCAACAGAAAAGTCACAGCAATCCTAAGCTAACCCAACGTAGCCTAACCCAGCATAACGTAATCTAACACAACCTGACGCACAGTGGCCACTACTGCTGGACTACCCAGGGCCAAGCAGAGTATTGTGGAACGCAGTAGAGCGCAGAAATACACCGAATAGCTGTGTACACCGCGAAGTCGAGTCTATCAAAGCCAAACCGAGACTGATTAACTCAACTAAACGTAGCCTAACTAAACCCAACGAGCCTAGGCTACAATTGCTGGCATCCCCAG
>NW_016924465.1:12643-16075 GCF_001483705.2 Eufriesea mexicana
TCCAAGTGTATATCAGAAAAGTCAAAGCTATGCAAACGTAACCCACAGCAACGTAACCCAACCAAACGTAGCCTAACTCATCATAACGTGCCGCGGCCGCTATTGCTGGGCTCCGCAGGGCCAACCAGAATGTAGGAGATACGAGCAATGCGCAGAAATCCTCCAAATAGCAGTTTACACCGCAAAGCCAAAGCTATCCATACCTAAACCAAGCTATCGTAACCTAACCGGACGTAGCGTAACTGAACCTATCGTCCGGAGGCTGCTGTATCTGGCCTCCCCATAGAAGCGCAGAGTACAGTAGAGCAATTTAGGGCGCAGAAACCTTCCAAAAACCAGTGTATAGCACATAAGTCAATGCTATCCTTTTCAAACCTAACCTAACATAGACTAACCAAACGCAACCTAACTGTAACCAACGTGCCACGACCACCATTGGTGGCATCCCAAGGAACGAGCAGGGTATATTAGAGTAATATACAGCGCAGAAATCCACAGAAGAGCAGTGTATATCGCGAAGGTCAAAGCTTCGCTGTGCCAACATAACCAAGCTTAACAGGACGAAACGTAACCCATCTCAACCTAACGTGCCTGGACCACCTTTGCTGAACTCCCATAACACAACCGAATCTATCAGAGCACAGTAGAGCGCTGAATTTCACGGGACAGCAGTATAAAGCACAAAAGTCAAAGCTATCCTATCCAAACTTAACCAAACATAGCCCAACCAAACGTAACATACCTAAGCCAAACGTGACACGAACGCTATTCCTAGAGCGCAGATGTCGGCCGAATAGCAGTGTACAGCGCAAAGATCTAAGTCATCCTAACTAAGCGTAACCTAACCAAGGCTAGTCATGCGTCGCCTAACAAGACCAAACGTGCCACGAACGCGCTTGCAGGCCTCCCCAGAATCAAGCAGATGCTATTTGAGCAGTGCAGTGCACAGATATCGGCCGGACAGCCGTGTACTGCACAAACGTCAACGCTATCCTAACCAAACCGCTCCTAACGTAGCGAAGCCGTGCGTAACCTAACACAAACTAGCGTGCCGAGGCCTTCATTGCTGGACTCCCCAGGGCAAAGCAGAACATGCTTGAGCACAGTACAACGCAGAAGCCCCCGAGCAGCAGTCATCACCACGATAGTCAATGCTATCCAAACATAGCCCAAGCAAGCAGAACCTAACCAAACGTAACCTAACTCAAGCTAACGTGCCGATACCACTACTGCTGGACTCCCGAGAGTCGAGCAGAGTGTAGTAGAGCAATGTAGAGAGCAGAAATCCACCCAATAGCAGTGTACAACACGAAAGTCAAAGGCCTCCACAGATCCAAGTAGACTATACGAGAGCACATCGTAGCGCAAGAAACCACCGCACTGGAGTGCACAGCACAATAGTCCGACATACCCTGACCTTACCTGACAATACCTAACCTACGCAATGTTAGTGTAGCTAAGCATGCCGTGACGACACCAATATTCCTGGCGTCGCAGGCTACAAACAGAGTGCAGTAGAGCACACTAGAGCGCAGAAATCCACCGAACAGCAGTGAAAAGCACGAAACTGATGGTAGCCTATCCTAACCTAGCCAAACGTAACACATCCAAACGTAGACCAACTCAATCTGATATGACGAAGGCGCTATTGGTGGCCTCCACAGAGACAAGCAGGATGAACCAGGGCACAGTATAGCGCAGAAATCCGCCCCATTGCTGTGAATAGCACAAAAGCTGCAGGTACCCTAACCTAACCTGCCCTGACCTACCCTAAGCAAGCGCAGTATAGCCCAAAATGACGTGTCGCGGCCACTGCTCCTCTCCACTCCGGAGAAGGGCAGAATATAGTGGAGCAGAGTAGATCACAGAAATCCACCGAGAAGCAGTGTAAATCACAAAAGTCAGTGCAGCATGTCCTAACCTAGACAAACGTGACAAGCCTAAACGTAACATATCTCAACCTAGCTTCACGGGACCACCATTGCTCGCCTGCACAGAGACAAGGAGAATGTACCAGAGCACAGTAGAGCGCAGAAATCCACCACATTGCAGTGAATAGCACAAAAGACGTAGATATTGTATCATAACCTGCCCTGACCTAACCTAACCGAACGTAGCATAGCTCAACATAACGTGCAGCGACCACTTCCCCAGGCCCACCATAGCCAAGCAGAATGCAGGAGAGCATAGTAGTCCACAGAGACCCACCGAATGGCAGTGTATAGCACGAGAGTCAAAGATATCCGGACCAAACTTAGCCTTACCTCAATAACCGAACGTGACCTAATTCAACCTGATGTGCCACGACATCTATAGCTCGTCTCCCCAGAGTCGAGCGGATTATAGTAGAGCAATTTTGTGCTCTCAAATCCACCGAATAGCAGTATGTAGCACGAAAGTCTAAACTCTCCTATCCTAACATCACCAAACGTAGCATAATTCAACATTACGTGCCGCGACCACTGCTGCTGTCATCCACGGAGTCAAGCGGAACATAGTAGAGTACCGTGGATCACAGTTATCCACCGAAATGCAGTGTACAACACGAAAACCATAGTCATCCTAACCAAACAAAACCTAACTCAATCCAACTTGCCGCGACACCTATTGCTCTCTTCCCCCAGAGTCGAGCTGAGTGTAGTGGAGCAACCTAGATTGCGGACATCCTCCGAATCGCTAGACATAGAGCAAGATTCAAAGAAATTCTAACATAGGCTTCTCAACCTAACCCAACGAAACGTAGCCTAACTCAAGCTGATGTGCTGAGAGTGCCATTACCGGCCGCCCCAGAGCCAAGCAGTACATATCAGAGCACAGTAAAACACAGAAGTAAGCCGAATAGCAGGGTATGGCACAAGGGTCTAAGCTATTCTATCCCAACCTAACCGAACGTAACATGAGAAAATGTACCTAACTCAACCTAACGTGCAGAGACCACAACTGCTGTCCACCCCAGAGCCAAGCAGAATATGCTGGAGCACGGTAGAGCTCAGATATCCGCGGATAGCCGTGTATGGTACAAAAGTCTAGACTATATCATCCTAACCTCACCAGACGTAACATATACAAACGTAGCATAACTCTACCTAACGTGCCGAGACCGCTGCTGGTGGCCTCCCCAGATCCAAGAATATTAGACTAGAGCACAGCAGAGCGCAGAAATACACCGCATTGCAGGGTATAGCGCAAAAGTCAGACATACCACTTCTTACCCGTACCTATCCTCTCCAAACGTAGTGTAACAAGGGATGGCGTAACGAGGCAAATATCTCTGGCCTCCCCGGAGCCAAGCAGAGCTTATTAGAGCACAATAGAGCGCAGAAATGCATCGAGTGTCAGTGAAGTGCACGGAAGTCAAGGTAGCCTCCACTAACCTTGCCAAACGTAACACACACAAACGTAGTATAGATCAAACTAACATGACGAGACCAC
>NW_016924466.1:0-205 GCF_001483705.2 Eufriesea mexicana
TGTACTACGAACTGTAAATATCTCCAGCGGTACCTGATTTATACATTGATTATTCTCGAACCACTGGAGAATGTATTTCATCAGTGAACAGATAAATGCAGCGGATGCAGCACTGTGATGATGGCTGTACACTGTACCGTTGTGTCAATTGTTGACATTTCCAGCTATAACGCACCTGTCGTTTGTCATCCTAGAATTGCTATAG
>NW_016924467.1:0-1438 GCF_001483705.2 Eufriesea mexicana
CTTGGCTCTGTGGAGGTCACTAATAGTAGTTTCGCAATGTTGGATTGAGATACGCTACGATTGTGTGTGTTATGTTAGCTAGGGTCAAGTATGGATTGCTTCGACTTTTCTGCTGTAGACTGCCATTCTATTGATTTCTGCCCTCCACTCACCTCTATTATGCACTGCTTAGCTCCTTGGAGGCAAGCAATACTTGTCACGGCATGTCAGGCTGGGTTAGATTACGTTTGGTCGGGTTAGATTGTCTTGGGTTAGGTCAGGGTAGCTTTGACTTTTGTTCTCAACACAGCTATCCTATGGACTCCTGAGCTCTACTGTGCTCCACGATATTCTGCTTGCCTCTGGGGACGCCAGCAATAGTCGTCGCGGCACGTTACGTTGTGCTATGTTACGTTTGGTAAGGTTACGTTGGGATAGGTTTGTGCACGTTATCCTGCATTATTGTGCTACACACTGCACTTGGGTGGATTTCTACGATCCATATTGGTGTACCCTAATCCGCTCGACTCTGGGGTGGCCAGAAATCGTGGTCTCGACACGTCTGGTTGAGTTATTCTACGTTTGGTTATGTTATGTTTGTTTGTATTAGGTGAGGGTGGCTTCGACTTTCGTGGTATACACTGTTATTCTGGGCACTTCTGCGCTCTTCTGTGCTCTACTGTATTCTGCTTTACCCTAGGGCGTTAAAAAATGGTGGTCGCGGTTCGTTATGTTGAGTAAGCCTACGTTTGGTTAGGTTACGTTGGTTACGGTTAGGTTTGGATTCCTTTGACTTTCGTGGTGTAGACTGCCGTTCGGCGGATTTCTGCGCTCCATTGGGCTCTAGTATGTTTGGCTTGGATGTGGGGTTGCCAGCAATTGTGGTCTCCGCTCGTTAGGTGTAGTTACTCCACGTTTGGGTAGGTTAGGTTAGGCCTGGTTAGGTTGGGTAATCTTGAACCTTTTTGCTATACATTGCCGTCTGGTGGTTTTCGGTGCTCTACTTGCCTCTACTATTCTCTGCTCGACCCTCGAGAGGCGAGCAATCGTGGTCTCGGCACGTTAGGTTGAGTTAGGCTGCGTTCGGTTAGGTTTGGTTAGGTTAGGTTTGGTCCGGATATCTTTGCCTTTTCTGATATAAACTGCAATTCAGTGGATTCCTTTGCTCAACTGTGCTCCGCGATGTTCCGCTTTTCACCGCGGAGGCCAGCAATATAGATCTCGGCGGGCTAGGTTTTGATAGGTTGCGTTCGGTTATGTTAGGTTTGTCTGGGGTTGGTTAGGATACTTTCGACTTTTCTGCTGTTCATTTCCATTCTATAGAATTCTGCGCTCCATGGTCATCTAATATGCTCTTCTTGGCTCCGGACAGGCCAGCAATGGCGGCTTCGGCGAATTAGGTTTGGTTAGAATAAATTTGGCTTTTCAAGGTTAGGTTAGGTTTGGTTAGGATAGCTTT
>NW_016924468.1:0-331 GCF_001483705.2 Eufriesea mexicana
TATTAGTCGAAGATGTCAATAGAATTGAATTTTCCAGGACGATTCTATAGCTCTGCAATGCCTGCAGCACGCCAATAGAATCTTTCCTCTTTATTTATGCAAGAAAGATAACTCACCGCGATATTAGTCGAAAATGTCAATAAATTTGAATTTTCCAACCACATTATATATCATTGCAATGGCTATAGCACGCCAATAGAATTATACCTCCTTATTTATGCAAAAAGATATCTCACAACGATGTTAGACGAAACTGTCAATAAAATTGAACTTTCTTGGCAGATTCTATAACATTGCGACGGCTATAGCACGCGAATTGAATCTTTCCTCC
>NW_016924468.1:2311-3636 GCF_001483705.2 Eufriesea mexicana
AGCTTTGCAATGCCCAGAGCACGCCAACAGAATGTTTCCGCCTTATTTATGCAACAAAGTTAGCTCACCACGATATTAGTCGAACCTGTCAATATTATTGAACTTTCCAGCTAGATTCTATAGCATTGCAAAGGCTATAGCACGCCTATAGGATCATTCCTCCTTATTTATGTAAGGAAGTTACCTCACCACGATACGAATCGATAATGTCAACAAAATTGAATTTTCGAAGAGTATTCTAAAGCATTGCAAATGCTAAATCACGCCAAAACGATCTTTCCTCCTCATTTATGCAATAAAGGTAGCTCACTACGATATTAGTCGAAGATCTCCGTAAAATTGAATTTTCCAACCAGATTTCAGAGCATTGCAATGGCTATGGCACGCCATTAGAATCTTTTCCCCTTATTTATGAACGAAAGTTAGCTCACCACGATATTAGTCGAAAATGTCAATAAAATTGAATTTTCCAGGAAGATTCTATAGCATAGCAATGCCCATAGCACGCCAATAGCATCTTTCCACCTTATTTATGCAAGGAAGATATCTCACCACGATATTAGCCGAAAATGTCAATAAAATTGAATTTGCCATACATATCCTAGAGCGTTGCAATGGCAAGAGCACGCCAATATAATCTTTCCTTCTTATTTATGCAAGACAGTAAGCACAACACGATATTAGTCGAAAACGTCAATGAAATTGCATTTTCCTTCCAGATTCCATAGCGTTGCAATGCCTGGAGCACGCCAAGAGAATCTTTCCTCCCTATTTATGCAAGAAAGATAGCTCACCACGATATTAATAGAAAATGTCAATAAGATTAAGTTTTCCTCCCAGATTCTTTAGCGTTGCAATGCGTAGAGCACGCCAACAGAATCTTTCCTCCTTATTTATGCAAGAAATACAGCTCAACACGATATTAGTCGAAAATGTCAACAAAACTGAACTTTCTATCCAGTTTCTATAGCTTTGTGAAGGCTATATCACGCCAATTGATTCTTTCCCCGTTATGTACGCAATAAAGTTAGCCCACCACGATATCAGTCGAAAATGTCAATAAAATTGAATTTACCAGGAAGATTCTATATCTTTGCAATGCCTATAGTACGCCAATAGGATCTATCCTCCTTATTTATGCAACAAAGCTAACTCACAGCGGTATAAGTCGAAAATGACAATAAAATTGAATTTTCCAGCCAAATTCTACAGCATTGCAATGGATATAGCACGCCAAAAGTATCTTTCCGTGTTACCTATGCAGGAAGTTAGCTCACCACGGTATTAGTGGAAAATGTCAATAAAATGGAATTTTCCAGCAAGAT
>NW_016924469.1:0-966 GCF_001483705.2 Eufriesea mexicana
TATCTTTGACTTTCGTGCCGTACACAGCTATTCGATGGATTTCCGCGTTCCGCTGTGCTCTAATATATCCTGCTTGGCTCTGGGAAGGCCAGCAGTAGTGGTCTCGGTTCGTTCGGTTAAGTCAGGTTATGCTTGGTTTCGTTACGTTTGGTGATGTTTGGATGGGATAGCTTTTACCTTTGTGCTATGCGCTGATGTTCGGTGGAATTCTGCGCTCTATATTACGTGCGCTCCGCTTGGCTTTGGGGAGGCCAGGAGTAGTGGTCTCGCACCTTAGGATGTGTTATGTTATGTCCGTTTACTCAGCTTGGATATGTTAGGGCAGGATAGCTGTGACTTTAGTGCCATACACTGATAATCGGTGGATATCTGCGCTTTGCTGTGCTCTAATATCTTCTGCTTTGGTCTGGGGAGGACAGCAATGGTGGTCCCGGCACGATAGGATGTGTCATGTAGGTTAAGTTAGGTTATGTTCGTTTCCGAAAGTGCAGCTGTGATTTTCGTAATTTACTGTGTTGCTCTGTGGATTTCTGCGCTGTGCTGCCCTCTAGTCTATTCTGCTTGGCCCGGGGGATGCAAAAACGTGGTCTCTGCACGCTGGGTTGCGTTATGTTACGTTTGGTTACGTTACGTTTGGTTAGGGTAGGATAGGATAGCTTTGACTATTGTGCTATGCGCTGCGGCTCCGTGGATTTCTGCCTTCTACTGGGCTATAGTATGTTCTGCTTAGCTGTGTGGAGTCTAGCGGCTATGGTCTCGGCACGTTATGTTTTGTTAGGCTACGTTTGGTGAGATTAGGTTATTTCAGCTAAGGTTTGGATATCTTTGACATATGTGCTGTACACTGCAGTGCGGCAGAATTCTGAGCTCTACTGTTCTTTAGAATATTCTCCTTGGCTCTGAGGAGGGCAGCAATAGACGCTTCGTCATGTTAGCTTGAGTCAGGTTACGTTCGGTTAAACTAGA
>NW_016924470.1:0-1106 GCF_001483705.2 Eufriesea mexicana
TAAGGAGGAAGGATACAATTGGCGTGCTATATCCATTGCAATGCTGTAGAATCTGGCTGGAAAGTCCATTTTCATTGACATTTTCGTCTAATATCGCTGTGAGATAACTTTCTTCATAAATAAGAAGGGCAGGTTCTATTTTCGTGCTATAGGCATTGCAAAGCTATAGAATCATCCTGGAAAATACAATTTTATTGACATTTTCGAGTAATATCGTGGTGATACGACCTTATTGTATAAATACGGAGGAAAGATTCAATTGGCGTGCTATAGCCGTCGGAATGCTATGGAATCAGCCTGGAAAGTCCAATTTTATTGACACTTTCGACTAATATCGTGGTGAGCTAACTTTCATGCATAAACAAGGAGGGAAGATTATATTGGCGAGCTGTAGCCATTGCTATGCTTTAGAATGTGACTGGAAAGTTCAATTTTATTGACATATTCGACTAATATCGTGATGAGATAACTTCCTTGCATAAGTAAGGAGGAAAGATGCTTTCTGAGTGCTATAGCCATTGCATTGATATAGATTGTGGCTGGAAAATACAATTTTGTTGACATTTTCGACTAATATCGTGGTGAGCTAACTTTCATGCATAAACAAGGAGGAAAGACTATATTGGCGAGCTGTAGCCATTGCAATGCTTCAGAACGAGACTGGAAATTTCAATTTTATTGACATTTTCGACTAATATCGTGGTGAGCTAACTTCCTTCCGTAAGTATGTAGGAAGGATGGTTTTTGAGTGCTATAGCCATTGCAATGATTTATAATGTGGCTGGAAAATACAATTTTGTCGACAATTTCCAATAATATCGTGGTGAGCTAACTTCCTTGCGTAAGAAAGGTGGAAATATGCTTCTTGAGTGCTATAGCCATTGCAATGATATAGATTGCGGCTGGAAAATACACTTTTGTTGACATTTCCGACTAATACCATGGTGAGCTTTCTTCCTTGCATAGGTAAGGAGGAAAGATAATTTTGGCGTGCTATATCCACTGCAATACTGTAGAATCTGGCTGGTACTTCCAATTTTATGGACATTTTCGGCTAATATCGCTGTGAGTTAACTTTCTTGCATAAATAAGGAGGAAAGGTTCTA
>NW_016924471.1:0-498 GCF_001483705.2 Eufriesea mexicana
GGCTTTGCAATGCTATCGAATCTGGCTGGAAAGTTCAATACTATTGACAGCTTCGACTATTACAGTGGTGAGGTTTCTTTCTTGCCTAAGTAAGCGGGGTAGATTCTATTGGCGTGCTGTAGACCTTGCTATGATATAGAGTGGGGTTGGAAAATTCAATTTTATGGTCATTTTCGGCCAATATCGTGGTGAGATGACATTCTCGCATAAAAAAGGATGAATGATACTATTGGCTTGCTATAACCTACGCAATGCTATGGAATCTGGATGGAAATTTCAATCTTATTGACATTTTCAGCTACTATCGTGGTGAGATGACATTCTCGCATAAAAAAGAATGAATGATTCTATTGGTTTTCTATAGCCTTCGCAATGCTAAAGAATCTAGATGGTAAATTCAATCTTATTGACATTATAGGCTAATATCGTGGTGAGTCAACTTTCTCGCATAAAGAAGGAGGAAGGATTCCATTGGCGTGCTGTAGGCTTTGCAATGCT
>NW_016924472.1:0-658 GCF_001483705.2 Eufriesea mexicana
CAGTCTATAGCGCTGAACTCGAAAATATCATTTCCTAACCTAGCCGTTCGTAACATAAACGAACTATTCAACCTAACGCGCCGCGACCACTATTGCTGCCTTCCCTAGAGTCAAGCGGAGCACGTTAATGGAGAATAAACCACAAAAATCCACACAATGGCGGTGTAGATCAGAAAAGTAATAGCTACCCAAGCCTAACCCAAACGAACAGTACAAAACCTAATACAGCCTGACTTAACATAACGTATGAGCCCGCTATAGTGGCCCTACACAGAGCCAAGCAGGACATACTAGAGTTCTGTGGTGCGCAGAAATCCACCGAATAGCAGTGTACATCACAATACTTAAAATAACCCTGACAAAACTTTGCCTGGCACAACCTGACCGAACGTATCCCGACACAATGTACCGTATAGAGTTGGCCCACACAGAGCGAACCTGGAGACATTAGAGCACTCTATGTCGCTGGAATCCACCGAATAGCAGACTATACCACTAAAGCCAAAGCGACCCTCTTTTAGCGTAACCAATCCTAACTTAACCAAACGTAACCTATCTCAACCTAACGTGCCGCGACCACTATTGCTTGCGACCTTAAAGTCAAGATGAAAATATTAGCGCACTGTATGGAGCAGAGAACCACTTAATAACAGACTAT
>NW_016924473.1:0-248 GCF_001483705.2 Eufriesea mexicana
TAGGGCTTTACGGGTAAATTCGAGTGCAATGCAATGGCTTTAGCAAACCAATAGGATCTTTCCTCCTTATTTATGCTGAAAAGAATGATCACCACGATATTAGTCGAAAATGTCAATAGAATTGAACTTTTCAGTCGGATTCTATTGCAATGCAATCGTTATAGCAAACCAATAGAATCTTTCCGCCCTATTTACGCTGAAAAGCCTCCTCACCACGATATTAGCCGAAAATGTCAATAGAATTGAAC
>NW_016924473.1:289-990 GCF_001483705.2 Eufriesea mexicana
GTGGAATAATTCCTCCTTTTTTGCGCAGAAAAGTTTGGTCAACAAGATATTAGTCGAAAATGTTAATGAAATTGTACTTTTCGGTCAGATTCTATTGCAATGCAATGGCTATATCAAACCTATAGAATCTTTCCATCGCATTTATACAGAGAAATTTGCTCACCACCATATTAGTCGGAAATATCAATAAAATTGAGCTTTTCATTCATATCCAGTTGCAAAACAATATCTATCCAAGCCAATAGAATCTTTCCTCCTTATTTACGCAGAAAGATTTGCTCACCATAATATTAGACGAAAATGTCAATAAAATTGACTTTTCTGACAGATTCTGTTGCAATGCAATGGCTATCGCAGACCAAAAGAATCTTTCCTCTTTATTCATGCAGAGTAACTTGCTCACAACGATATTAGTCGAAAATGTCAATAGAATTGAACTTTTCCTACAGATACTGTTGCAATGCAGTGGCTTTAGCAAACCAATAGGATCTTTCCTACTTATTTATGCATTAAGATTTCTGGCCACGATATTAGTCGAAAATGTCAATAATATTGAACTTTACAGCCAGACTGTATTGCATTGACATGGCTATAATAAACCAATAGTGTCTTTCCTCCTTATTTGTACGGAAAATCTAGCTCACCACGATATTAGCCGAAAATGAAAATAAAATTGAATTTTACGGTCAGATACTATTGCA
>NW_016924474.1:0-833 GCF_001483705.2 Eufriesea mexicana
GATCTGCATTGCTCTAATATGCTTTGTTTGGCTCTGGGGACGCCAGAAACACTGGTATCGTCACGTCAGTTTGTGCTACGCTACGTTCGATTGGGTTATGTTAGCTCTGCCTAGGTTCGTATACATTTGGCGTTTTTGCTGTACACCGCTCTACTGCGGATATCTGCGCTCTACTGTGATCTAGTATACTCAGCTTGATTATGGGGAGGCCGTCTGTACTGCTCTCGGCACTTTAGGCTGTGTTGTGTTGCGTTCGGATGTGTTACGTTTGGTTCGGTTAGGATAGGGTAGCTCTGACTTTTGTGCTATACACCGACATTCGGTGGATTTCTGCTCTCCGCATTGCTCTAATATGCTCTGCTTGGCTCCGGGGAGATTTGAGTTGGATTTCGTTTGGTTATGTTAGGTTATGTTGGTTTAGGGAGGGATATATTTGTCTTTTGTTCTGCACAATGCTATTCCATGGACTCTTGCCATGTTCTGTGCACCATCACACCCTGCTCGTCTCCTGGTACGCCGGGAATTGTGGGCGCGGAACGTTAGGTTGAGCTATTCCACGTTTGGCTGGGAACGGTATATTTAGGTTAGGATAGTGTAGCCGTGACCTTTGTGCTATACACTGCTACTCGGTGTATATCACCGATCTACCGCGCTCTAGTTTACGCTGCTTGGCTTGGGGAGGGCGGCAACAGTGGCCTCGGCACGCAAGGTTGAGTTAGGTTGAGCTAGGTTTCGCTAGGTCAGAATAGGTTTGGTTAGCGTAGTTTTGTCTTTTGAACTATACACTGCTATTCGGTCGATATCTGTACACTGCATTGCTCCACTGGCATCTG
>NW_016924475.1:0-516 GCF_001483705.2 Eufriesea mexicana
TGGATGCATGCATGAATGTGTGTATGGATGCATTTACGGATGTATCTATGGATGTATGTATGGCTAAGTGAATGGGGGCATGCATGGATGTATGGATGTACGTATGGTTGGATGAGTGCATGGATGGATGGATTTATGGATGTATGGATCTGTGGATGTATGGATGTATGTATGTATGGGTGGATAGAAGTATGGATCTATGGGTGTATGGATGGATGGATGAATGGATCGATTGATTTATGCATGGTTGGATGTATGGGTGGAAGGATGTATGGAAGTACGGATGTATGGATGTGTGGATGTAGGAATGTATGTATGGATGGATGTTTGGATGGATATATATATGGATCGATGGATGTATGGATGGGTGGTTGTATGGATGGATGGATGTATTGAAGGATGGGTGAATGGATGGGTGGATGTATGCATTGATGGACGAATGGATGAATGTAGGTATGCATGGATTGAGGTATGGATGGTCGGATGTACAGATGAATGGATGTACGGAAGAATGAA
>NW_016924476.1:0-4889 GCF_001483705.2 Eufriesea mexicana
TATATATATATACATACAATACATACACCGTAAAAATATTTTTCCAGCCGAATTTTCTCAATGTACTCTACTCCATAATTTCTTTAATCTTAATACCATCTGTAATTATGCCATATTTGACCCAAATGTATTATCTAAAAAATAGAAATAGAAGTTGCAGAAAATTAAGAAATTTTCTCCATACCGATTACGATATCCTCGAAATCTGTTTCATTTAGAAATCGAATAATTCCCGCGTACATTGCCAGTTCTTACGACGCTAATTTCCAGGAATGCAGAGGAATACCGACACCTCGGTTTGCCAATCTGCAATTTAATCTTACAGCTCTCGTTCCATTATCTCCGTTTACTCGCACGAACTTCATAAACACCGCGGCAAATTCTTCCCCGTCGTTAGTCAACGATTTTATCCTGCCTCCTTGGAGACTGCGACGACTTTGAAACCGTGCTACGAAATCCGTACTATCCCGCGTATCCGTTATTAGACGTTATTAAACCGTTGCACAGTGATCCATGTCGAATAATTACACTGGCAGTCGCGTCGATTCTGGTCAATTAGAGATCGTGAAAATTCGCGTTGCCACACTCCGATCCTTCCTCGAACGTTGACATTCAGGTCACTTTAAGGTTGCCAGACCTTCCAGGAAGAGTTCGCTGTCAACGATGACGCGAAGCGAAAGGATTGATGGGTTATTTGCATTTCCTGCTTGATTTTGATAGATACTGAGAGTGGCGGTGTGCACGTCAGAACACCAACGATGACTATGAAAACTGAATCCACTATAGTTTAGAAGCTTGCACGCCGAAGAACTGCAAGCCACCTTGTCTAACGTGATTAGACAGAGATACATCACGCGAATTCGCGTTAATGGTGTGCACGAGGTACCTGATTATTAGGAAGAATCATACAGAGTTAGCACACAATATATCTATTGTGACTAGTGTGCAAGAGGAATTAGAAAACTTGCTTATGGACTTGCAATGAAGTACAGGTGTTAATTAACAATCATAATTAACAATCATAATGCACGCAATACACCTATTATGATTTTTGTGCAAAAGAAATTGGGAAACTTGCTTATGAACTTGCAATAAAGTATAAATGTTAATTAAGAGTCATCCATTGCAAGCATACAATACACCTATTCTGATTTTTGTGCAAAAAAAATTAGAAAACTTGCTTATGGACTTGCAATAAACTACAAATGTTAATTAATTATCATCCATTGCAAGCACACAATACACCTGTTATGATGTTTGTGCAAAGAAAATTGCAAAATTTGTTTATGAACTTACACAAAAGTATAGATACTAATTAATTGTCATCGATTGCAAGCACACAATACACCTATTATCACTTGTGTGCAAAAGAAATAGGGAAACTTGCTTATGAACTTACAATAAAGTATAAATGTTAATTAATTATCATCCATTGCAAGCACACAATACACCTATTATCACTTGTATGCAAAAGAAATTGGGAAACTTGCTTATGGACTTGCAATAAACTACAAATGTTAATTAATAATCATCCATTGCAAGCACACAATACACCTATTATCACTTGTATGCAAAAGAAATTGGGAAACTTGCTTATGAACTTGCAATAAAGTACAAATGTTAATTAATAATCATGCATTGCAAGCACACAGTACACCTATTCTGATTTTTGTGCAAAAGAAATTGGGAAACTTATGTATAAACTTGCAGTAAAGTACAAATGTTAATTAATTATCATCCATTGCAAGCACACAATACACCTAGTTATGACTTGTATGCAAAAGAAATTAAAAAACTTGCTTATGGAATTGCAATGAAGTAGATATGTTAATTAACAATCATCTATTGCAAGCACTCAATACACCTATTATGACTTGTATGCAAAAGAAATTAAAAAACTTGCTTATGGAATTGCAGTAAAGTACAGATATTAATTAATTATCATCCATTGCAAGCACACAATACACCTATTATGATTTTTGTGCAAAGAAAATTGCAAAATTTGTTTATGAACTTACAATAAAGTATAGATATTAATTAATTATCATCCATTGCAAGCACACAATACACCTATTATGATTTTTGTGCAAAGAAAATTGCAAAATTTGTTTATGAACTTACAATAAAGTATAGATATTAATTAATTATCATCCATTGCAAGCACACAATACACCTATTATGACTTGTATACAAAAGAAATTAAAAAACTTGCTTATGGACTTGCAATAGGGTACAGAAGTTAATTAACAATCATCTTTTATAATTTTTGTGCAAAAGAAATTGGGAAACTTGGTTATAAACTTGCAATAAGGTACAAATGTTAATTAACAATCATCCATTGCAAGCACACAATACACCTATTATCACTTGTGTGCACAAGAAGTTAGGAAACTTGCTAACAAACTTGCAATAAGATACAAATGTTAATTATTTATCATTCATCGCACACTTGCATCCAAGACTTGCTAAAATTAAATTTGTGTTGCAGGCACAGGATCTGAGACAATTACAACACCTCATGCAGAGCAAATGGACTGTGATTTAATAATGTCAGCTAAGTAGATAGCGTGTTAATTGGTAATGAGTGGGAAGAACGTGAAATGACTAGTGAAAGGATTCATGAACTATTGGATAATAATTTATCACACACTTGTAGCCAAAACTTCCTAAACTTAAATTTGTGTTGTAGACATAGGATCTGAAACAATTACAACACCTCATGCAGAGCAACAGGACTGTGATTCGATATGTTCCGTATCAGAGACCGTGTTTATAGCATAACTCTTATTATAATACCTTTATTTCCAATAATTCCAAAGACTTTATTATTTTGTATTTCGACTGCAACTCTGAGGATTAAATGTGCTTAAGTCATATATCCAAATGCAAAAGTACAGAAAATTTGCAATTACTAGGCTTGATTGATTGGACCCACATGTAATAGGTGATGAACAGACACCTAATATAAATCTAATAAATATAACTATAAATTACGTAATTGATTACCCAAAAGCAACTTTTTTGACTGTTAGACAATTGCCACATGTCAACCAAAAGTTCTTCCGATTCACCGATGTCCAATCAGAAAATTCTATTTTTCCTCCACTAACATCTACTCTACAGAGGACACCATGAGGCATTGCAGAAATCAAAAATCAGACCGTATTCGATACCCATCATCGAAACATCTTATAAATATTGTAAAACGCTTGTCTGAGACGGTACTTCGCTAACATTTCACTATTCTACAGTTTACAATTTAGCTACAGTTTAGTTTAGTTATAATAAATAATTACGAACTAATCTTTAAACTAAGTAAGCTTTAAACTAAATAAAAATCAACTACTAAAAATTAATCTTTAAGCTAAATAAAAATCTAAACTAATCACGCAATATTAAGTTGGCACGTGATGCGTTGTTGGCAATTTGAGAAATTCGATTGATTGAACGCAACATAATAATTTCAGCTAAGTATTGTCACTGTGAGTGCAGCAAAATTCTAAAGTAAAGGTGTTACTATCACCCCTAGCCTATCCTATGTTGTATTATGTAACAAAAAGGTTGAACAGGACTGGTGGAAACCAAATGGAGTAGAGGATGCAGCATAGTGTCAACTCTTTAATATAAAATCAAAATGGTACTGAAGTAACTTTCTACTGCTGTGTCAGAAGTCTAGATTTGGAAATCATCAAAGGTGGAATTAGGTGCAAGAAACTTACCTTTATGCTCCTAAGCTCTGTAAAACTTCAGGATCAGAGGTAGATATTGAGAATGTATATTATAAAACGAATTGTCAGTCATGAAAATGTAGAATTTTTAATCTAGGAATTTATGGAAACAATTGTCAGAGCTACAGTAGATTGAGCATTACGATTCCTCGAAAAGGAATGAATTTTATAGCATATTTCAGTTGTATATGGACTCACGAGGCCGTGGATGATAAGGCAAATCCGTGGCAAAGAAAATATTGGTGTCTTCCAGGTAATAAAGTTCATTAAAGGAATATAGGTTCTATAATGAACACCTGCAGAGAACGTGCATAACGACATTACCGTGGTCGTTCGCAATAGGTTAGGGTAGCCTGGACCCGAGTGTCTGTAAAGAGCCAGTTATTTTTAAGGAACTATTAATTAATACTTCGTGTTATAGGCGATCGTTATTATAGTTAAATGCCAGGAGTTCAGAAATTACTGGATGCACGCTGAAAAATTGGTACTTATCTCTGAACACATATAGACCTAACCTAGGTTAATAAAACCCAGCAGCTGCACCCTAATTATAGTAAGATAAACGTTATAAAGATTCCTGAAGAACCCGTCATGGTGCATGAGAAATTCGCAAAAGTAACTAGGAGGTGCACACTCGCTTTCCACTGGTGCTACATGCCTCTCGGAAATTCGACGAAATAGGGGATAGGGAATAGGGTTGAGATTCATTTTATTCATGAATTGTATAAAATAATGACACGATTAATTAATATAATATTAGGAAGGAAGGAACGAGAGTAATAAAGGTAACGAAGAATAAGGTAGAAACACAACGTTTGGATATTTCATTTCAGCGAAGCTTTGTTAACAGATCGCCATCTTGGACACTGATATAATGAATATGAGATGAGAAAGTCTATTTACAGGCAAGGGCTGATGAACGAGTACTCTGGTGGCGAGTTTTGGAACTACGCCACAGTCCTAACCTCTTCGTGATCCACCTAATGAATCTTCCAGTTATCAAAATGAATAGGATATTTGAAATCAAAGAACGTTTCATCCAAGATTCATTTCAGCAAAGTTTTGCTAACAGATCTCTATTTTGGACACTATTATAATGAATATGAGATGAGAAATTATATTTACAGGTAAGGGCTGACGAAAGAGTACTCTGGTGGCGAA
>NW_016924477.1:0-1381 GCF_001483705.2 Eufriesea mexicana
ATGGATGTACGAATTTATGGATGTACGGGTGTATGAATGTATGGATGGATGTATGGATGTATTACTATATGTACGTATGTATGTATGTATGAATGGATTGCTGGACGGATGTATGGATGTATATCTGTATGGATGTATGGATGGATGGATGGATGGGTGGATGGATGTATGGATGTATGGATGTAAGGACTTATGGATCTACGAATTTATGGATGTACATCCATCGACCCATACATCCTTCCATCCATACATCCATCCATCCATCCATCCATCCATCCATCCATCCATCCATCCATCCATCCATCCATCCATCCATCCATCCATCCATCCATCCATCCATCCATCCATCCATCCATCCATCCATCCATCCATCCATCCATACATCCATACATCCGTCCAGCAATCCATTCATACATACATCTATACAAACACCAATAAATACATCCGTTCTTCCTTCCATCCATCCACCCCTTCATCCACCCACACATCCACACATCCATACAACCATCCATCCATTAATCCATCGATACATACATACAACCATCCATACATGCATCCACCAATCCATCTATCCATCATTACATCCATACATAAATCAATACATACATCCACCCATACATACATATATACATATATAAATCCTCAAATCCATACGTCCATCGATCCATACATCCTTCCGTCCATGCATCCATCCAACAATCCATGCATACATCCATGCATCCATACACTCATCAATACACAGCTTCATACATACACACATACATTCATCCATACATACATGCATACATACATTCTTACATACATCCATACATACATCACATACAAACGTCCATAATACATCCATGCATACGTCCATACATACATACATACAAACATCCATACATACATCCGTTCTTCCGACCATCCACCCATCCATTCATCCACGCACACATCCATACATCCATCCATCCATACTTCCGCACAGCCACACACACGTACATCAATATATCCATCCACCTATACAATCATCCATCCATACATACATCCATACACCCATACATACACCCATACACTCAACCATACATACATGCACGGATACATCCGCACATACATCCATACATACATCCATACTTCTACCAATACATACATCCGTTCATTCGCCCTGCCGTACACGCAACCATACACCCATCCATCCATTCACACATACATAGATCCATCTAACCATTCGTCCATCCAACCATATATCCATTCCTATATACATACATACATCCATACATCCGTAGATTCGTTCATCCATACCTATATCCATCCATACATCCATTTACTGATACAGCCATCCATCCATACATCCATCCATCCACACATCCATCCAACCATACATACATCCATACATACACCAATA
>NW_016924478.1:0-814 GCF_001483705.2 Eufriesea mexicana
AGGTAATGTCAGCTCAGGTCAGTTCAGGTCAGGCCAGGTCAGGCAAGGTCAGGTCAGGTCAGGCAATGTCAGGTCAGGTCAGGTCAGGTCAGATCAGTCCGGTTAAAGTCAGGACAGGTCAGGTCAGGTCAATTCAGGCAAGGTCAGGTCAGGTCAGGTCAGGTCAGGTCAGATCAGTCCGGTTAAAGTCAGGACAGGTCAGGTCAGGTCAGGTCAGATGCTGTCAGTTCAGGTCAGTTCAGGTCAGGCCAGGCCAGGCCAGATCATATATGATCAGGTCAGGTCAGGTCAGATCAGTCAGGTAAGGTCAGCCCTGGTCAGTTCAGGTCAGTCAGGTCAGTTCAGGTCATGCCATGTCAGGTCATGTCAGGTCCGGAAAGGTCAGGCCAGGCCAGATCATGTCTGGTCATGTCAGGTCAGTTCAAGTCAGTTCACTTCAGATCAGATCATGTCATGTCAGGTCACATCAGGTCATCTCAGGCCAGGCAAGGTTGGGGCTGGTCGGGCCAGGTCAGGTCTGGTTTGGTCGGGTCAAGTCAGGTCAGGTCAGGTCAGGTCAGATCAGTCAGTTCAGGTCAGGCCCGGTCAGGCAAAGTCCGGTCAATTTAGATCAGGTCATGTCAGGTCAGTCAAGGTCAGGTCAGGTAAGGTCAAGACAGGCCTGGTCAGTTCACGTCAGTCAGGTCAGTTCAGGTCATGCCATTTCAGGTCATGTCAGGTCCGGAAAGGTCAGGCCAGGCCAGATCATCTCTGGTCATGTCAGGTCAGTTCAAGTCAGTTCACTTCAGATCAGATCATGTCATGTCAGGTCACA
>NW_016924479.1:0-254 GCF_001483705.2 Eufriesea mexicana
CCATTGGATTGAAGGCGTTAGACTTTCTGTTCACCAAGCTATAACAGGTTATAGGTTCTGAATGTACCTATTCTGTGGCAACTAGGTGGCTGTACTTGCCATTGGATTGAACGCGTTAGGCGTTCTATTCACCAAGCTATAGCAGGTTATAGTTTTTCAATAGACCTATTCTCTGGCAAGTAAATGGCTGTAATTGCCATTGGTTGAAGGCGTTATGCGACCTATTCCGCAAGCTATAACGGATTATAGATTTT
>NW_016924479.1:420-769 GCF_001483705.2 Eufriesea mexicana
TATAACAGGTTATAGATTTTGAATAGACCAATTCTCTGGCAAGCGAATGGCTGTACTTGCCATTGGTTGAAGACGCTAGGCGACCTATTCACCAAGCTATAGCAGGTTGTAGATTTTGAACAGACCTATTTTCTTGCAAGTAGATGTCTGTACTTGCCATTGAATTGAAGGCGCTAAGCGTTGTATTCACCAAGCTATATCGGATTACAGATTTTGAATGGACCTATTCTCTGACAAGTAGATGGCTGTACTTGCTATTGGATTGTCGGCGTTAGGCGATCTATACACCAAGCTATAACAGGTTATAGATTTTGAATAGACGTATGCTCTGTCAAGTAGATGGCTGTAC
>NW_016924480.1:0-1491 GCF_001483705.2 Eufriesea mexicana
TGGCTTTTGGGCTATTCAATGCAATGCGGTGGATTTCTGAGCACTACTGTGCTCTAGTGCCTTCTGCTTGTATCTGTAGGGACAAGCAATATTCGCCTTTTAATATTAGGTTGTGTTAGACTACGTTTGGGTACGTCAAGTTCAGCTAGGTTAGGATAGGCTACTTCGGCTTCTGTGCTGTTCATCACAATTCGGTAGATTTCGGCGTTCTAATGCGCTCTAATATGCTCTGCTTTTCTGTGGGAGGCCAGCAATATTGTCCTCGTCATGTTATGTTGAGTTACGCTACGTTCGGTTTATTAAGGTGGGGACACGTGATGTCAGGATATGTCTGACTTTTGCGCTATACACTGCAATCCGGAGGATTGCAACGGTATCCTGTGCTCTAGTATTTTCTGCTTAGTCCTCGGAATACCAGCAATACTTGTTTGGGCACGTTAGGTTGAGTTATGTTAGGTTTGATCAGTTTAGTTCGGGTTACGTTCGGTAACGGTAGCTTTGATTTTCGCGTTGTACACTGCTGTTCGCTGGCTTTCTACGCTCGGCAGTGCCCTACTACATTCTGCTTGGTCCTGGGGAGGTCAGCAATATGGGCCCGGGTACGTTAGGTTGAGCTACGTTACGTTCGGTTATGTTAAGTTTGGACACATTAGGATACGGTTGCTTTTACTTTTGTGCTATACACTGCTATTCTGAGGACTCCTGCCCTCCACTGTGCTCAAGTATATTCTGCTGGTCACTGTGGTGGCCAGCAATATTGATCCCGGCACGTTCGGTTGAGTTATATTACGTTTGGCTTGTTTATGTTATGTCAAGCTCGGTACGGTTATCTTTGACTTTCGTGCTATGCACTGCTATTCGGAGGATTTCTGCATTCGACCGTGCTCTGCTATATTCTGCTTTGCCCAGGGGAGGCTAGCAATTGCGGGGGCAAGTTATACTGAGTTAGGCTAGGCTTGACTATGTTACGTTAGTCAATGTTTTCTTAGCGTGGCTGTGACTTTCGTGCCGTACGCTATTATACGGCGGGTTCCAGTTATCTACTGTGCTCTACTGTACTTTTCTTGGCTCCGTAGAGTCCGGCATCAGTGGTCGCGGCACGCTCTGTTCAGTGACGCTTCGTTTGGTTCGGTTAGGTTAGGTCGGGTTATGTTAGGGTATATTCGACCTTTGTGCTCTTCACTGCAGTGCGGGGAATACCTGCGTACTGCTGTGCTCTAGTACACTCCACTTATCTCTGTGGAGGTCCGCAATAGTCATCTCGTAATGTTAGGTTGAGTTGGGTTACGTTTGGATTCGTTACGTTTGGCTAGGTTAGGGTATGACGCATCTACTTTTGCGCTCTACACTGCTATTCGTTGAATTTCTGTGATCAGTGCGCTCTACTGCATTCCGCTTGGCTCTGGGGAGGACAGGAGCCGTGGTCGTGTCACCTCGTTTTTGATTATGCACCGTTCGGTTACGTTAAATTAGGTTAGGTTAAGGTAGGAT
>NW_016924481.1:0-636 GCF_001483705.2 Eufriesea mexicana
TTTCCTCCTTATTTACACAAGTGGGTTTGCTAACCACGATATTAGTCGAAAATGTTAATAAAACTCGGTTTTCCAGACAGATTCTATAGCATTTCAATGGATTTAGCACGCCAGTAGAATCTTTCCTCCTGATATATGCAAGAAAGTTAGGTCACCACGATATTAGTCGAAAATGTTAATAAAACTCGGTTTTCCAGACAGATTCTATAGCATTTCAATGGATTTAGCACGCCAGTAGAATCTTTCCTCCTGATATATGCAAGAAAGTTAGGTCACCACGATATTAGTCGAAAATGTTAATAAAACTCGGTTTTCCAGACAGATTCTATAGCATTTCAATGGATTTAGCACGCCAGTAGAATCTTTCCTCCTGATATATGCAAGAAAGTTAGGTCACCACGATATTAGTCGAAAATGACAATAAAATTGTTTTTTCCTGCCAGATTTTATAGCATTGCAATGGCTATATTCCGCCAATAGAGTCTTTCCGCCTTATTTATGCGTGAAAGTTAGCTCACCACGATATTAGTCGAAAATGTCAATAAAATTGCATTTTCAAGACAGATTCTAGAGCATTGCAATGGCTACAGCACGCCAGTAGAGTCTTTCCTCCTTATATATGCAAGAAAGTTATGT
>NW_016924481.1:730-1397 GCF_001483705.2 Eufriesea mexicana
ATCTTTCTCCCTTATATATCCAACAAAGCTAGGTCTCCACGATATTATTCGAAAAGGTGAATAAAATTGAATTTTCCAGCCAGATTCTATAGCATTGCAATGGCTATTACACGTCTGTAGAATCTTCCCTCCATATATATCCAACAAAGCTAGGTCTCCACGATATTAGTCGAAAATGTCAATAAAATTGAATTTTCCAGCCAGACTCTATAGCATTGAAATGGCTATAGTCCGCCAATAGAGTCTTTCCTCCTTCTTTATGCATGAAAGTTAGCTCACCACGATATTAGTCAAAAATGTCAATAAGATTGTATTTTCCGGCCAGATTTTATAGCATTGCAATGGCTATAGTCCGCCAATAGAGTCTTTCCTCCTTATTTATGCATGAAAGCTAGCTCACCACGATATTAGTCGAAAATGTCAATAAAATTGCATTTTGAAGACAGATTCTATAGCATTGCAATGGCTACAGCACGCCAGTAGAGTCTTCCCTCCTTATATATGCAAGAAAGTTATGTAGCCACGATATTATTCGAAAAGGTCAATAAAATTGAATTTTCCAGCCAGATTCTATAGCATTGCTATGGCTATAGCACGTCAGTATAATCTTTCCTCCTTATATATCCAACAAAGCTAGGTCTCCACGATATTATTCGAAAAGGTCAAT
>NW_016924482.1:0-5004 GCF_001483705.2 Eufriesea mexicana
TGGATGGATGTATGGTTCGATGGATGTATGGATGGGTGGATGTATGGATGGATGGATGTATGTGAAAGTGGATGTATGCATGGATGTATGTATGTATGAATGGTTGGATGAATGGACGGATGTATGGATGGATTGAGGTATGGATGGATGGATGAGCGCATGCATGAATGTATGGATGTATGTATGCATGGATGTATGGATTTATGGATGTATGGGTGTGAGGATGGATGGATGTATGCGTGGATGTATGTGTGGATGGCAGGATATATGAATGGATGGATGTATTGATGTACAGGTGTATGGATGCATGAATGTATGGTTGAGGTTGTATGTACGTATGGATGGATGTATGTGTGGATGTATGGGTAAATGGATGTATCGAATGATGGACGTACGAATGGATGCATTTATGGATGTATTGATGTGGGGATGTATGGATGAATGCATGTATGGATGCATTTACGGATGTATGTATGAATGTATGTATGGAGGAATGTATTGGTGTATGTAAGGATGTATGTATTGATGTCTCTATGGATGCATGGATGGATGGGTGGATGGGTGGATGAATGTATGGATGAACGGATGTATAGATGGATAGAGGCATGGATGGATGGATGTATGTATGGACGGGTGTATGGACGTATGGATGTATGGACGTATGCATGTGCGAATTTATGGATGTACGGGTGTATGGATGTATGGACGGATGGATGGATGTATTGATGTATGTATATATGTATGGAAGGATGGATGGAGTGGTGGATGGATGTATGGGTGGATAGATGTATGGATGGATGGCCGTATGGATGGGTGGATGTATGGATGGATGAATGTATCGAAGGGTGGACTTATGGATGGATGGATGTGCGGATGGACGATGCTGGTATGGATATATTTATGGACTTGCGTGGAGATGTATGTCCGGATATATGGGTGGATGGATTTACAGATCTTTGGACGGATGTACGGATGGATGTATGTACGCATGGAAGGATGGATGTACGCATGGATGGTTGTATGGATGGAATGATGTATGGATGGATGTATTGATGGATGTATCCATGGATGGGTGAATGGACATATGGATGGTTATATGGATACATATATGGGTGTGCGTGGGGATGTATATCTGGATATATGGATGGATGGATGTATGGATTTTTTGGGTGGATGTGCGGATGGGTGGATGGACGCACGAATGAATGGATGTACGCATGAGTGTATGGATGTACGCATGAATGGATGAATGGATGGATGGATGTATGAATGGATGTATGGATGGAGGGATGGGTGTACGGATGGCTGGATGGAAGGATGTAAGGATCGATGTATCGATGGATGGATGGGTATATGGATGGATGTACAGATGTATGGATATATGGATGGATTATGTCTGGGTGGATGCTTGTATGGATGCGTGGATGTGCCGATGGATGTATGTATGTATGGATGGATGGATGTATGGATGGATGGATGTATGGATGGATGAATGGATGGATTGAGGTATGGATGGAAGAACGTATGAATGTATGGATGGATGGATGTATGTATGGATGGATGCATGGTTGGATGGATGTATGAATGGAAGGAAGAATGCGTGAATGAATTTATGGATGTATGTATGTATGGATCAATGGATGAATGGATGGATGGATGCATGGATGTATGGATGTGTGGATGCATGTACAAATAAAAGTACGAGTGTATGGATGGATGAATGTATGCATGGGTGTATGTATGGAGGGATGTTTGTATGCAACGATGGGTGTATGGCTGTATGGGTGTATGGATGTATGCATGTGTGAATTTAGGGATGTGGGTACGTATGTATGTTCGAATGTATGGATGTACTGACGCATGTGTGTATGGATGTATTTACCGAAATATGTATGGATGTATGTATGGATGCATGAATGGAATTATGTGTGGATGTACGTATGGATTTATGTAAGGTTGTATGTATGGATGGATGTATGTATGGATGTGTGGATGGATGGATGGATGGACGCATGGATGGATGGGTGGATGGATGGTTTGATGGATGGATTGAATGATGGATGGATGGTTGTATGGATGGGGGGATGTATGGATGTATGTATGAATGGATGTTTGGATGGATGGATGTATGGACGGATGTATGTATGGATGTATGCATACCTGAATGGTAGGGCATATGTACGAATGTTTGTATTTACGAATGTATGGATGTCTGTATGGATGTGTGTAGTTATCAATGAATGTATGTATATATGTATGTATGTATGGATGTATGTATGGATGTATGTATGTATTGATGGATGGATGTATGGATGGATGTACGCATGGATGAATGAATGGATGTATGGATGTATGTATGGATGTATGTATTGATGTATGAATGGATGGATGAAAGTATGGATGTGTTTATGTATGTATGCATGGATGGATGGATGTATGGTTGTATGAACGGACTTACGTACGGATGTACGAATGGATGTATGTGTGGATGTATGTATGGATGTATGAATAGATGTATGTATGTATGTATGGATGGAGGGATGTATGGATGGAAGTATGGATGGATGGATGGGGGTATGGATGGATGGATGTATGGATTTTTGGATGGATGTGCGGATGGGAGGATGGACGCATGAATGGATGGATGTACGCATGAATGGGTGGATGTACGCATGAACGGATGGATGTACGCTTGGGTGGATGTATGGATGGATGGCTGTAAGGATGGATGTATGGATGGTTGCATGTATGGATGGTCGTATGGATGTGTGGGTGGATGTATGGACGGAAGGAAGTATGGATTGATGGATTTATGGATTTATGGATGTATGTATGTATGGATCTATGGATGTATGTATGGATGGATGTATGGTTGTATGTGTGTAAGTATGCACGTACTTATGATTGTACAGATGTATGGACGGATGAATGTATGGATGGGTGAATGGATGGATAGATGGACGGGAGTATGGATGGATGGATTTATGGATTCGTGTATGGATGTATGACTGTATTGATGGATGGATGTAGGGAAGGGTGGATGTATGGATGGATGAATGTGCGGATGGATGTATGTATCGGGCGCAAGTATGTATGCATGGTTGTATGTATGGATGTATGAATGGGTATATGTATGGATGTATGTATTGATGTATGGGTGGAGGTATGAATTGGTGTATGCATGTATGTGTGCATGTATGTATGGATGTATGCATGGTTGGATGGAAGTATGGATGTATGTATGATTGCACTTATGGATGGTTGTATGTATATCCTTATGGATTGCGTTGGGATGTATGGCTTTCTATATGGATGGATGGATGAATGGATTTTTGGAAGGATGTACGTATGGATGGAAGGATGGATGTATGGGTGGATGTATGGATGGACGGATGATTGTATGGAGGGATGGATTTATGGATGCTTGGATGTATGGGCGGGTGGATATATGGGTGGGTTTTGATTGGGTGGAGCACGTACGGATGCGTGGATTTAAGCATGGACGTATGTATGTATGAATGGAAATATGGAAGAAATGTGTTATGAATGGAAGAATGTATGGATGTTTGGATGGATGGATGTATGTATGTGTGGATGTATAGGTGGGTGGATGGGTGTATGGATCGATGGATGTATGGATGAGTGGTTGTATGGATGGACGTGTGTATGGAATGATGGATGATCGGATGGGTGTATGTGTGGATGAATGCATGTTGGGATGGATTGATGTATGAAGGGACGTATGTACGGATTATGGATGTACGGATATGTGTACGTATGGATGTGTGGGTGCATGAATGGATGGGTGGATGGACTGAAGTGTGAGTCAAAGGATGGGAGGATGTGCGGATGCATGTATGTATGGATGGGTGTATGGATGTGTGGACGTATGGATCTATATATGTATGGTGGTATGGATGGCTGGATGTATGAGTGGATGGATGTATGGAAGGATGGATGTATGGATGTATGTATCGATGTATGTATGGATGTATGTATGGTTGTATGGATGTATGGACGGATGTATGTATGTATGTATGCATGTATGGATGGATGGATGTATCGCATGATAGACGTACGAATGGAAGGATTTATGGATGTGTGTCTGTGTGGATGTATGGACGTATGGATGGATGGGTGTATGGGCGGAGAGATGTATGTATCGATGGGTGTATGGATGGGTGGTTGTATGGCAGGATGGATGTATGGTTGGATGGATGTATTGATGTATGTATGCATGTATGTATGGATGTATGTATGGTTGTATGGATGTATGGATGGATGGATTTATGCATGGGTGGATGGATGGAATTATGGATGTGTGGATGTATGAATGTATGGATGGGTTGATGTAAGGCTGGATAGATGTTTGGATCGATGGACGTATGGATGCGTGCTAGTATGGATGGATGCATGTATGGTACGATGGATGTGTGGATGGGTGGATGTATGGATGGATGGACGTTTGGAAAGATGGATGTAAGGATGGATGTATGTATGGATGAATTGTTGTGTGGATGGATGGATGTATGGATGGATTGAGGTATGGATGGATGTATGTACGTTTGTATGAATGTATGGATAAATATATGTACGGATGTATGGCTTTATGGATGTATGGTTGTGTGGATGAATGGATGTATGGATGGATGTTTGTGTGAATGGCAGGATATATGGATTGATGGATGTATTGATGTACAGTTGTTTGGATGCATGAATGTATGGATGTATGTATGGACGTATGTATGGATGTACGTATGGATGGATGAGTGCATGGATGGCTGGATTTGTGGATGCATGGATGAGTGGATGTATGGATGTATTGATGGCTGCGTCTATGGTTGGATGGATTTATGGATGTGCGGTTGTATGGATGGATGGATGTATGGACGGATTGAGGTATGGATGGACGTATGTATGGATGTATGGATGTATGTATGGATGTATGTAATTATGTATGTATGGATGTATGTATGGATGCATGTGTGGGTGTATGTATGGATG
>NW_016924483.1:0-902 GCF_001483705.2 Eufriesea mexicana
GTTGCAATTCTGGAATGACAAAGGACAGTCGCAGCATCGCTCGAGACGTTAACCATTGAAGAGAGAATACCGCGTACATCCGTACACACAGCAATTTAGCCGCTGCACTAACGTGTACACCGTTAATTTCTGTACAGTATCAATTCTCGGACGATCAAATAATCGTACCGCTGTGGCTACCGATACTTGCAATTGACTGTACGGTTCTTAGTACGTCCACCATCACAGGACTGTAGCCGTTGGAATGATCTGTTCAATGATACTGCGTATTCCACAGCAGTTCTGGAATATTCAATGTAACTATCGGTTACGTATAGAGACATTTACATTTCCCTGTACGGTAGTTTATGCATCCATCAATAGACCACTGCTTCCGTTGCATTTCTCTCTACAGTGATGATTTGGAATCCACAGCAGTTCGAGAATAAGCAATGTATGCATCAGCTATGGCAAGGGGTATTAAGAGCTCCTATTACTGTGTTTTGGACATCCACCGGCGTTGCAACTTAGCCGGTGCAATAAGACATTCAGCGATGATATAAATTATATTGCAATCCTGGAATGAGAAAGGACAGGCTCGAGAAATCAATAAATGACGGACCAATAGTGAGTGCAGCCATAGCATGGGTACTTTAGCCTTTGGACTAATTATGTCACATATAATTTAAGTTTAAACGCAATAGTTGAATAATCAATGCATGGATCGGTTACGAAAACAGATATTTACAATTGTTAGTTCGGAACTCAGTGCGTTCATCAACAGAGCACTGTAGCCGTCGGATTAACCTGATCAATGATGGTTTAGATTCCATAGCCATCCTAAAATGACATAAGCCTGGTGCGTTATTGCTCGATACATTAACAATTGACATAATAGAACTGTGTACAGGCATCATCAGAGT
>NW_016924484.1:0-512 GCF_001483705.2 Eufriesea mexicana
AAGTTAGCACACCACGATATTAGTCGAAAATGTCAATAAAATTGAATTTTCCAGCCAGATTCCACAGAATTGCAGTGGCTATAGCACTCCAAATGGATCTTTTCTCCTTTCGAATGCATGAAAGTTAGCTCAGCACGGTATTTGTCGAAAATGTCCATAAAATTGATATTTCCAGCCTGATTCTATAGCATTGCAAGGCCTATAGCACGGCAATAGAATCTTACCTCCTTATTTATGCAATATGCAAGAAAGTTAACTCACCACGGCATTACTCGAAAATGTCAATAAAATTGAATTTTCCGGCCACATTCTACACCATTGCAATGGCTGTAGTTCGCCAAAAGGATCTTTCTTCCATACTTATGCAAGGAAGCTAGCTCAATACGATATTAGTCGAAAATGTCAATAAAATTGTACTTTCCAGCCCCATTCTGCAGCATTGTAACAGCTATGGCACGCATAAACGATCTTTCCTCGATACTTATGCCGGGAAGCTAGCTCAACACGATATT
>NW_016924485.1:0-901 GCF_001483705.2 Eufriesea mexicana
GAGACGAAGTTACCCTCACCGAACCTGGCCTAAGCTTACATAACGAAGCGTAGCATAGGTCAACGCAACGTCCCGCGTCCGCTGCCCCTGGCCTCCGCAGAGCCAAGCAGAATGAAATAGAGTACATTAGATAACAGAAAAATACGGAATAACAGTGTAAAGCACGAAAGTAGGAGATGTCCTGACCAACATAGCATGAGATAAGCAATCCAGTCGTAACATAACTCAACCTAACGTGCCACGGTCACTATTTCTCGCCTCCACAGGGCCGAGCAGAGTTCAGTAGAGCACAGTAGAGTGCAGAAATCCACCTCATTGCATTGCACACCACATTAGACAGAGATATGCAAACCTAACCTGAACTAACCCAAACTAAGGGAACGTAGCGTAACTGAATATAACGTTCCGCGACCACTACTGCTGGCATCCACGGAGCCAAGCAGGATATAGTAGAGCACTGTAGATCACAGAAATCCACCGAAAAACGGTGAACGGCGCAAGAGTCAAACATTCCATGACCTAACCTGACCTTAACTGACCTAACCAAACGTAGTGTAGCTAAACACTACGTGATAAGACCAATATTGCTTGGCACCGCAGAGCCAAGCAGAACATGTTACAACACAGTAGAAGGCAGAGATCCACCGAAGAGACGTGTAACGAAGAGACGTGTATTGCACAGAAGACAAAGCTGCCGCATCCTAAGCTAGCCAAACGTAACATACCCGAACGTAACCTGATTCAACCTATCGTGCCGAGGAAACCACTGCTGGCCTCCCCAGAGCCAAGCAGAATATCTAGAGCACAGTGGAGCGCAGAAATCCACCGCATTGCAGTGAACAGCACAAAAGCGGATGATACCCCAAACTAACTTGTCCTAACGTAACCTATCCAAACGTAG
>NW_016924486.1:0-318 GCF_001483705.2 Eufriesea mexicana
TACTTACCACAGTGTATCCTCACCCAAAATGACTTGCCGCGACCGCTGCTGCCCCTCCCCCCCACCTCCAGTGCCTTGCAGAATGTAGTGCAGCGCAGTAGATCACTGGAACCCACAGAATAATGGTGTATAGCACGAAAGTTGAAGCTACCCTATCCTAACCTTGCAAACCGTAACGTAACTAAACGCAACCTAACTCAACCTAGCGTGCTGCGACCACTACTACTGGCCTGCCCGGAGCCGGGCAGAATACGTTAGATAAGAGTAAAGTGCAGGAATCCATGGTATCGCAGCGTATAGCACAAAAGTAAAAGAAAA
>NW_016924486.1:2237-4725 GCF_001483705.2 Eufriesea mexicana
TGTCCAAATGTAACCGAACCTAACGCTGCCAAACGTAACTTAACTGAATCGTGCCGCGAGCGCTATGGCTGGTATCTCTGGAGTCGAGCAGGGTATAGTTGAGCTCTGAAGGGAGCAGGTGTCCACCGAATAGCAGTGTATTTCACAAAAGTTAAAGCCATCCTTTCCTAACCTAGGAAACCTTGACATAACGTAACGTAATATGACCGAAAGTAACATGACGCGACCAGGGTTGCTGGCCTACCAGATCCAAGCAAAATATACTAGTGCACAGAAGAGCGCATAGGTCCACCGAAAAGCAGTCTATACCACTAAAGTCAAAGCAATCCTAACCTAATCCACACTAATATAACCTGGCAAACGCAGCATAACAAAACCTAACGTGCCGAGACCACTATTACCGGCCTCCCCCGAGGAGGGCAGAGTTCTGTAGAGAACAGTTGAGCGCGGAATTCAAACAAGTCTCAGTGTACAGCGCAAAAGTCACCTCTACCCAGTCCTGACATATCCAAACGTGGTACAAGCAAACGTAACCTAACTTAACCTGACGCGCGTGGACCAACATTGCTAAAATCTCCAAAGGCCAGATTCTAGAGCACAGTATACCGCAGATGGCTTGCAGATTGCACTGTAGAGTACAATAGTCAAAGAGACCATAACCTAGCCTGACTGATTCTAACCTAGCCAAACGTATACTAGCTCAACCTAATGTGCCGCGAACACTATTGCTGACCACCCTGGAATCGAGCAGAGGCTGGCAGATCGATACGGCGAGCAGATATCGACCGAGTAGCAGTGTATAGCACAAAGGTCTAAGTTACCCTATCCAAGCCTAGCCAAGCGTAGCGTAACGAAGCACAACATATCTCAAACAGACGTGCTCGATCGCTATTGCTGGCCTCCGCCGGGCCAAGCAGGGCATATTAGAGCACAGCAGAGTGCAAGTTCCACCGAATAACAGTGTACAGCACAAAAGTAAAAACTGTCCTATCCAAACCTAACCAAACCTTACCTAACCAAGCGTAGCTTGACTCTACCAAACGTGCCACAAACACTATTTCTGTCATCCCCAGAGACAGGCGGATGCTGGTAGAGTAGAGCAATGCACAGGTATAGACCGATTAGCAGTGTGTAGCACATAAGTCAAGGCTATCTTAACCAATGCTTTCCTAACTTGGTCATGCCAACCGTAAATTAACTCAACCTAGCTTTCGGAGACCACCTTTGCTGTCCTCCCAAGAGCCAAGCAGAACATATTACGGCACTGTAGAGCGCAGAAATCCTCCGAACAGCAGTGCGTAGAACAAAAGTCAAAGTTATCCTAACCAAACCAAACGTAATCTAACTCAACCTAACGTGCCGCGACCAGTGTTGCTGACTTCCACCGCGTCAAGCAGAGCATACTACAGGAAAGTAGGGCGCAGGAATCCATAGGATATCAGTTTACAGAGGAAAGGTCGAAGCTATCTCCTACAAACCTAACCAATCGTAGCATAAGAAAGCGTATCCTGGCACAACATAAGGAACAGCGACTGCCATTGCTGGCCTCGCCGGAGCCGAGTAGAGCAGAGTGGAGCGTAGAAATCAAACGGATAGCATTGTATGCCTCGAAAGTCAGAGCTATCAGAAGCTAACCAACGCTAACGTAACCTAGCCAACTGTTGGCTAAGTAAACCTAACGTGCCAGGTCCACTATTGCTGGCCTCAGCAGAGCAAAACAGGGCTTATTAGAGCACAGCAGAGCGCAGATATCCGTCGCAATGCAGTGTACGGCACTAAAGCCAAATATACACAAACCTAACACAAACAAGTAGAGAATAACCAAACGAAGCCTAACTAAATATAACGAGCCACGACCACTATTGTTGGACGCCCCAGGGCCAAGCGGAATACAGTAGAACACAGTAGGGCGCGGAAGTCCGCGGAATAACAGCGTATACCGCGAAACTCAGAGCTTTCCTGACTTAACACAGACAAACACAGGCCAACCATACGTAGTCTAACTCATCCTAGCGCGGCGAGATCACTACCACTGGCCACCGCAGAGTCGAGTAGGGTATTGTAGAACAATGTAGAGCGTAGAAGTCCACCGAAGTGCAATGTGTAGCACAAAAGTCAAGGAAAACATGTCCAAACTCACCCAAACCTAAACTAACCAAACGTAACATAACAAAACATAACCTACGGCGACCAGTATTGCTGACTTCCACAGAGTCAAGCAGAGCATATTAGATGAGAGTAGAGCGCAGAAATACATACAATCGCAGTGTATTAAACCAAAGTCAATGCTTTCCAAACCTAGCCTAACCTAGCCAAGCCAAACGTAACATAATTCAAACTGACGTGCAGAGACCACTACTGCTGACCTTACCAGAGCCAGGCAGAGCGTATTATGGCGCAGTAGAGCGCAGAAATCCGCCGCTCCGCTGTGTATAGCACAAGAGTCAAAGGCATCCTAACATAACTTGTCCTAACCTTACTTACCACA
>NW_016924487.1:0-331 GCF_001483705.2 Eufriesea mexicana
GTTTTGCTAGGTTTGGTTGGTATGGCTTTGTCTTTTGTGCTATGCTCTGCTCTTCGGTTAATTCTTTCCCTTCGCTGTGCTCTAGTATGCTTCGCTTTGCGCTGGGGCGGCCAGAAGTAGCGGTGGCGGCACGTTAGGTTGAGTTCGACTATGTTTGGTAATGTTACGATAGTCTTAGTTAGGATATGATAGCAGTGACTCTGTTCCATCAGCTATTCGGTGGATTTCTCCGCTGAACTGCGCTCTAATACGCTCCGCTTGTCTCTGGGGACGGCAGCAGTAGTGATCGCGGCACGTTTGGTTGATATATTTTACGTTCGTTTGGGATAAG
>NW_016924488.1:0-889 GCF_001483705.2 Eufriesea mexicana
CTGGCTGGAAAATTCAATTTTATTGACATTTTCGACTAATATCGTGGTGTGCTCACTTTCTTGCATAAATAAGTGTGAAATATTCTGTTGGCTTGCTATAGCCATGGTAAGGCTATCGAATCTGGCAGCAAAATTCAATTTTATTGACATTATCGACTACTATCGTCGTGATCAGACTTTCCCGACTAAATAATGCGAAAGGTTCTACTGGCGTACTATAGTGACTGAAATGCTATAGAACCTGGCTGGAAAATTAAATTTTGTTGACAGTATCGACTACTGTCGTGATGAGCTGCCTTTCCCGCCTGAATAATGAGAAAGGATACTATTGGCATGCTATAGCCATTGCACTGCTATAGAATCTGTATGGAAAATTCAATTTTATTGACATCATCGACTACTATCGTGTTAGCTGCCTTTCCCGCCTAAATAATGAGATTAGATACTATTGGCGTGCTATAGCCATTGCACTGCTATAGAATCTGGATGGAAAATTCATTTTTATTGTCTTTTTCGACTGATATCGTGGTGAACTAACTTTCTTGCATAAATAAGGGTGATATATACTCTAGGAGTGCTATAGCCATGGTAATGCTACAGAATCTGGCTGGACAATTCAATATTAACAACATTATCGACTACTATCGTGGTGACCTAGCTTTCTTGCATATAGAAGGAGGAAAGCTTCTTCTGGCATAAGGAGTGCTATAGCCATGGTAATGCTACAGAATCTGGCTGGACAATTCAATATTAACAACATTATCGACTACTATCGTGGTGACCTAGCTTTCTTGCATATAGAAGGAGGAAAGCTTCTTCTGGCATTCTATTGTCACTGCAATCCGATAGAATCTGGCTGGAAAATTCAAGTTCATTGACATTTTCGACT
>NW_016924489.1:0-1112 GCF_001483705.2 Eufriesea mexicana
GTTATGTTGCGTGCGGCCAGGTGCGGTATGGCTTGGCTTGGTTTGCATATCCTAGACCTTCATGCTGTAGGCTGCTTCTCGGGCTACTTCGGCGTTCTACCTTGCTCTGCTATACTCTGTTTAGCACCCGGGATGTCAGCAATAGCGGTCGTGGCACGTGATGCGGTGTAACGTTACGTCCGCTGATGTTACGTTTGGTTAGGTAAGGATAGGATAGCTTTGACTTTTGTTATGTACACTGCTATTAGGTGGATTTTTACGCTCTACTGTCCTCGAGCATGCTATGGCTGGCACCGGGGAGGCCAGCAATAGATGTCTCGGCTCGATAAGTTTATCCGTCCTACGTTTTTTTGTTAGGTTGTGTCAGGTTAGGATTCGTTGTTTCTGACTTTTGTGCCATACACTACAATTTGGTGGCTTTCTTCGCTGTACTGTGCTCCAGTACATCCTGCTTGGCGCTGCGGAGGCCAGTAATAGTGGCCTCGTCCGGTTAAGTAGAGTAAGGTTACGTTTGGCTGCGTTGTGTTTATTTGGGTCAGGTTTGGATGGATTAGACTTTCGCGGTATACGCTGCTATTCGGAGGATTTTACAGCTGTGCTGTAGTATGTTCTGCATCGCCCTGGGGAAGCCAGTAATTGTGGTCTCGACAAGATGCTTTGAAATAGGGCAAGCTTTGTTAAGTTATGCTAGCTCTGGTTAGGTTCGTATAGCTTCGACTTTTCTGCTAGACCGTGCGATTGCATGGATTTCTCCGCTCTACTCAGCTCTGTTATGCTCTGCGTGGCTATGTGTATGCCAGCAATACTGGTCGCGGCACGTTAGCTTGGGATTGGTTAGGTTTTGCTAAGTTAGGTTCGGTTGGGTTATGTTAGGATGGCTTTGACTTAAGCGCTCAACACTGACATACTATGGACTTCTGTGCTCTACTGTGCTGTATCATATTTTGCTAGTCACTGGGGAAGCCAGCAATAGTGGCCGCGGCACGTTATGTTTTGTTACTCTGCGTTTGGTTAGGCTAGCTTCGGTCTGATTAGGTTAGGTCATCATTGACCTTTGTGCCAAACGCAGTTTTTCGGCGGATTCTTGCCCTCCACTTCGCTCTACTCTCTTC